>NW_020528560.1:0-272923 GCF_003368295.1 Carassius auratus
CATCAAATTCGTCAATGTGGTATGCGAAAACGGTTTTGTCTATCGACTCAAAAGCCATAACTTTGAGTCAGCATAGTCTGAAGATCATTTGATTCGAATTTGGTGAAAATCGGACCTACGGTTGATGAGGAGTTCGACAAAGTAGGTTTTCAACATAAATCAAAATGGCGGACCGGAAGTTCAGCTTACTATGGTATATTTGGTATCTATGTTATCGGCATAAACCAGGGAATATTTTGAGCCCAGTTCCATTCGAATGGGCTAATGCAATAAAAAGTTATTAGCATTTTTACAAGTGTAATTATTCATGGTTAATGAATGGTTTACTACTCTTGACCAATAGGTGGCGCTGTTACCAAATTTATGTGGCATGGTCAGTGTGAGGTGGCGATGACACATACAAAGTTTGGTGCAAATATGTCAAAGTGTTGCAGAGATACAGCCTCAAATGCATTTTGGCACCCTTCCAGCAAATTCGTTGATGCGCTAAATGAGAACCGTTACGTATATCGACACAAAATCCATAACTTTTTGCCAGCATGGTCTGAAGATGATGCACGTCAAATTTGGTGAAAATTGGGCTAACGGTCTAGGAGGAGTTCGAAAAAGTAGGTTTTCAACATTAAGCAAAATGGCGGACAGGAAGTAAGGCCAATTTTCACATTATTGGTATCAATACTCTCGGCATGACCCACAGAATATAGCGAGATCATTTTAATTTTAATAGACTAATTTATTCAAAAGTTATTAGCATTTATGTGATATTTCATTATAACTATTGGCCACAAGGTGGCGCTGCCATCAAACTTTTTGAGTACCTTCAGGGCATGGAGCCGAATATTTTTGTAATTATTTGCGAAACGATACGATGCTGCGTTCAAAAAATACAGCATTTTAAATCATAATTCAAAATGGCCGACGCCTAAAATGGCCGACACAGGAAAATTGGATATCATTTGACTCGACATGACTCACTGAATCTAAAGAGACCAGTTGTGTGATTTTTGGCCAAACCATTCAGTAGTTACAAGCCAAAATATGCATTTTTCATATCTCCTGACCACTAGGTGGCGCTGTGTCGAAACACTGCAGGTAGTCTCAGTTCATGCTTGTTATAACACACGCCAAGTTTCGTCTCAATATGACAAACCGTTGCCGGGATATAGCCTCACGTGCATGTTTGCGTGCTTTTCGTCAAATTTGTTTACGTGTCATTCGACAACAGTTGGACGAATCAACTTGAATTCCATAACTTTTTGCCAGAATGGTCTGAAGATGATCTGAGCCAATTTTCGTGGCAATCGGACTAACCGTCTAGGACGAGTTCGAAAAAGTAGGTTTTTCGAATAATTGAAAATAGCGAAAAAACTAAACCTTGCGATTTTTGAATTTTGGTGTCCATTCGACTCGGCATGAGCCAAGGATTCAGAGGAAAAAAGTTCAAAAGTTCAAAAGTTATTAGCATACAAACATTGAAAGTTTGGACAAGTGGTGGCGCTAGAGAGTAGGAGATAGAGACTTCAAATTTGCTATAGTTAATGTTGGGACTGTCCTCTATCAGTGTGCCAAATTATACAACTTTCCCGCAATCGGTTCTATGGGCTGCCATAGACTTGCGGCGGAAGAAGAAGAAGAATAATAATAAATATAGCTGCAAGCAGCAATAACGGGGCCAAGCACTACAGAAGCAAGCTTCAGACGAACGGCAGGAATGAGTAATTAAGACAGTTTTAAGATTATTTTAGGCAAAATGGCTTGAAAACAATCAACACAACAACTAGTAATAGGATTTATTGGCTTATCACGTGTAACCAATAGGTGGTGCTGTTACCAAATTAGTTTGGAACGGTCAGTGTGAGGTGCCGATGACACATACAAAGTTTGGTGCAAATATGTCAAAGCTTTGCAGAGATACAGCCTCAAATGCATTTTGGCACCCTTGAAGCAGATTTGTTGATGCGCTAAATGAGAACCGTTTCGTATGTCGACACGAAATCCATAACATTTTGCCAGCATGTTCTGAAGATGAGCCACGTCAAATTTGGTGAAAATCTGACAAACGGTCTAGGAGGAGTTCGAAAAAGTAGGTTTTCAACATTAATCAAAATGCCGGACAGGAAGTTCAGCCAAATAAGGAAAACTTTGTATCTATGTTCTCGACTTGACCCAAGGAATCTACAAAGACCAGCGTCATGTCAATAGCCAGATTTATTCAAAAGTTATTAGCCTTTACGTAAATTGAGTTATAACTTTTGACCACTAGGTGGCGCTGTTTCAAAATATTTTGAATACCTTCAGGGGATGGTGTTGTTGGCACATTCTGAGTTTCGTAACATTACACCAATGCATTTGTTTAGTATAGCATTTTATTTCACAAAACTGTATTGAAGTCAATGAGAATTTCATGTTTTGTTCTATTATAGCGCCACCAAGAGGCTCAGTCCAACCATTTTTTTTATATTTGCTCAGAGTGAGCCCATACATATGTGTGTCAATTTTGGTGAAAATATCTCAATTCACTTCAGAGTTATGGGCATTTATATGAAAAAGCACGTAAAAATTGACTGACTCTTGACTTTGATTGAATATTACTACCCCTTACTATCAATATTTTGGCATTTGGGCATTGGCGTATAGCTATCGACCTATGTTTCCGAACTTCTGACGGTGGTTTCGTCTCGATCAGACAAGCGGTTTCAAAGATATAGCCAGATGTTTTTTAAGCGCTAAATCACAACGCTACACAAACCGTAAGGCGAAACCTAGAATGTTTGGTATCGTTGGACTCGGTAAGGTTTCAGGAGTCCAATTTGGTGAGTCTCGAGAAAATAAGTCGACCACACCCAAGGTTATAAGCATTTAAATAAGGATGATCACCACTAGGTGGCGCTGTTTCGAAACTTCTCACGCTCCTTCAGGACATTGTACTGATGACCCATACCATTTTTTGTAACAATCCGTTGATGCGTTCTGAAAATACAGCATTTTAGCACAAAATTCAAAATGGCCGACAGTCAAAATGGCCGAGATGGTAAAATTGGATATCAGTCGACTCGGCATGTTGCCCTGAATCTAACAAGACCAATGTTATGATTTTTGGACAAACTGTTTAGAAGTTATAAGCAAAAATAGCAATTTTCCATATCTCCGGACCAGTAGGTGGCGCTGCGCCGAAACGCAGCAAGTAGCCTCAAGTCATGCTTGTTATGACATGTACCAAGTTTGGTCTGAATAGGATAAGTCGTTGCCAAGATACAGCCTTACGACTGTTTTTGTAAGCACTACATAAAATTTGTTAGAGCGTTTATCGAAAACGGTTTGACGAATCAATTTGATTTGCATAACTTTTGGTCAGCACTGCCTGAGGATGATATGGTTCAATTTTCGTGTGAATCGGACAAACCGTCTAGGACGAGTTCGAAAAAGTAGGTTTTTAAAGAAATTCAAAATGGCGGTCATATTTCTATGACGGAAATGACTTCGTAGGGTGCAATCGAATCGGCATGAGCTCAGAAATTAGAGGAAAAAAGAATTTCGTTGATTGGCCTTAGGGTTAAAAAGTTATTAACAAAATTAAAGTGAAATTTTGGACAGTTGGTGGCGCTAGAGGGATTGACTTAGACACACCAAAATTGGTGTACTTAATGTTGGCACTGTCCTCTATCAGAATGTCAAACCATTACAACTTTCCCGCATTCGGTTCTATGGGCTGCCATAGACGCCCAGTCGGAAGAATAATAATAATAATAATAAGAACGCCAACAAAAACAAGAGGGTCCTACGCACCTTCGGTGCTTGGCCCCTAATAACGCCAACGAAAACAATAGGTGCCTACGCACCTTCGGTGCTTGGCCCCTAATAATAACGCCAACGAAAACAATAGGTGCCTACGCACCTTCGGTGCTTGGCCCCTAATAATAAGAACGCCAACAAAAACAATAGGTGCCTCGCACCTTCGGTGCTTGGCCCCTAAATATTTGTTTATAAAATATTTCAACTTAAACCTATAACATAATTGAGTAAAATATATTATGGTCTCCACTTCAAAAAACAAAACAAAAACATTCTCTTTCCATCTACTAAAGACACCATCCAATATTGAAGGAAGAACATCTGGGTTACCTTTAATGGGTATTGCAGTGATAATACTATAACTCCTCCAAACTTCTCAAATCTTAACAGTATACTGTATTTTTTATCTTCACTTTTTTCTGGCTGAACTGTCAGAGAAACTCCAGGAAGTGAGTTCTCCATTCTGCCTCATTATCAATACTAAGCCAAGCAGCCCTCAGCTGAGCAACCCATTAATAGTATCTAAGATTAGGATGGTTAAACCACCCCACCCCACCACTTCTTTATTTGATATATATATTTTAAGTCTCATTCATGGTCTTTTGTTTTTTCCAAATAAACTTTGAAATAATTGTTTTCTAGTTTATTAAATGCTGAGAGTAGAACCCAAACCGGTAGGGATTGAAATACGAAGAAAGTCTTAGTAATATTTTCATTTTAACTGTTTCTGCTCTGCCCAACATGGAGAAAGGTAGTACTTCCCATCCAAGTCTTTTTTTATCATCTCAAAAAGCCAAAAGTCAATTAGAATGTTGTGGAAAAGTTCATTTATTTCAGTTATTCAACTCAAATTGTGAAACTTTATTACATAAACTACTTCAGTCTGTGTGCCCTGAATTTAAGTCATTAGTTCTTTTAATTGGGATGATTTTGGCTCACATTTAACAAAAACCCAACCACTGACATCATTCTCATTATCTCAACAAATTCAAATACTTTATATTTGCATGGAGGTGATCAGTTTGTGGCACTGCTGAGGTGGTCTGGAAGCACAGGTTTCTTTGACACTGGCCTTCAGCTCATCTGCATTGTTTGGTCTCTTGTTTCTCATCTTCCTCTTGACAATAGCTCATAGATTCTCTCTGGGGTTCAGGTCTGGTGAGTTTGCTGGCCAATCAAGCACACCAACACCATGGTCATTTAACCAACTCTTGGTGCTTTTGGCAGTGTGGGCAGGAGCTAAATCCTGCTGGAAAATGAAATCAGCATCTTCAAAAAGCTGGGGCCGGATTCATGAAAATCGTCTTAAGAAATAAATTAAGAAATTTCTTAAGATTCCACGAAGTTCATTAGAATCTTCTTAAGTGCCATTCTTGAAAGATTCTTAATAACTTTATAATTGACTTTCAGTATGTAAGCAGTTTTTAAACACTGTAACTTACAGTATATGTGATGTCCTGACAGTTAACCATAGCAACAGAAGGCTGCTCAAACTATTTTAACAATTATATTACAAAAACTGTTTTATTAAAAAATTATATTGATGGTAAGCTAACTGCACTAGGGATCACTAAATATATTTTAGTTTAATAAACATCAACAGAATTAGCCCAAAATTTACACACGCAGGATCTTTAAAAAATCCACATGAACCCTGCAAAAGCCGTAAATGTTCCCAAACACCAGCCAGCATCAAAATGAACAAACCTCTGAAGAATTTATACAAACACTGTGTGAATGATAATAAATGTATTTGAACATCATTTAAATAAACACAAGCAACAATCCTAAGATATTTCTGATGATGTTCTGCGGTGATTTGAAGTTCCTTTATGAATAAACACTTGAAACATTTCTAAAAAAAAAACAGTTCCTCTCTGCATAAATAGTGGCTTCACAAACACAGAAGAGGAACACAACACAGATTACTGTTAGATTCCTGACACTGAAACTGTCAGAAAGTGGACAAAAATACAGAAAAGGGAAAATGAAGAGAGAACATGGGAAAAGCATCAATGATATCTGTGAAAATGACATTGTTACAAAAGGAACATCTGGAAAAAGGACCACAGACAGTCACACAACGAGAATCCAGTCATCTGAACTCACAGGTACTGAGATTAATTAAACATATTTCATCACACATAATAGTGGATAAATAAAGGTAATAAAGTAATGTTTGTGTTGATGGTCAGGAAGTGATGGTGTGATGATCAGAAGGTCCAGAGCAGCTGCAGTAGTGTTTGTGCTGCTGTGTGTTCTTCTGCTGACTGCACGCATTATACTGTGTGCCACCTTCACTCAAGAGAGACAACAGCTGCTAACTACGATCACCAACCTCACAGAAGAGAGAGACCAGCTACTTACTAAGATCACCAACCTCACAGAGAGACAACAGCTACAAACCGACAATATGAACCTCACAGAAGAAAGACAACAGCTGCTAACTATGATCAACAACCTCAAAGAAGAGAGAGACCAACTGAAATCAGAAAGAAATGATCTTCAGAAGAAGTTTGCGGGTAAGTTTCTTCAGTCTAACTGGTAACTTGCTCTAAAGCAGACTCAGATTTGAAAGTGGACTGTACTGGATCTGTCATGTGGCTAATGCTCGCATTTACTCACAGCTATAAACACAATCTCAAAACTACACACCAACTTGTACAAACTTACACTTCCAGTTCAAAATCAAATATTTTAGTCAAAAACATTCTCTTTTATTCAAAGTTTGGACACATGAATGGATCAATGTATATGAGAGAATACAACACAAAGCAAGGGTGCAGACACAGTTCACCAATAAGCATTAAGAAAAGTTTATTTTCCACTACATGTGTTATTTTTAATACATTTTTATATTGTGATGCTTTTATATTGTTTATTATTTTATATTGTAATTATATTGTGTTTGTGTTTTCTGAATGAGAACATGTTAAACCTGTTCATAATGAGGACATTTGTTGTAGAGTTTAACAAAAAACATTGAGCAAATTGGTACGTGTGTGAAAACACATGAAATGTGTTAAATCTTTTGAGAAATGCATTTTTGTTTCAAGAATATTTTGGAAAATTTTACCAAATGAATCAGTTATAGTGTTAGCAGTCAAGAAAAACGGCAAACTTTCACACTTGAATTGCTCCAATGGTGCAAAATAATCTTGTATTACAGAATTTGCATTTGGGACGGGGAGCATGAATAAATGCATTTAGTTTCTGCATGGCATTATGAATAAAATGATAATCCTATAATAATCACAGTAACTGATCCATTGAAATAAGAAATAAGATTAGCAGTCCACAACAAGACAAATGTAAAAGTTATAAACAGCATATTACAAACAACTGAAATAACTTAAAAAACCTCTACTAAGACTATCATAACCTTTTTAACTTGGTGTGGATCAGAGTTTAGATCATAACGTATCTGGTTGTGTTTATAGATGGATGGAGGTGCCACCAATCCAGTCTTTACTTCATTTCCTCTGAGACGAAGAACTGGGATGAGAGCAGAAGATACTGTAGAGAGAAAGCAGCAGATCTGATCATCATCAACAACAGAGAGGAACAAGTGAGTGTGTGTGTGTGTGTGTGTGTGTCATATCAGGACACAACTCTGTATAATGATATGGGTAGGACACAGGTATTACAAGGAGAGGGTGACTTATGAGGACATAACCCATTGTCCCCATTTTTCAAAACGCTTATAAATCATACAGAATGAGTTTTATTTTAATAAAAAATATACAGTTTGTACAGTATAAAAACCATTTCACCTATGGGATGAACACACTTTTCACAAAAACAAATGTGTGTGTGTGTGTGTGTGAGTGTGTTCTTGAATATATGGTTTATGAGGACAAAATGTCAGGTTACTCACCATCATTACAAGGACATTTGGTTTATAAAGACATTTCGGTGTCCTCGTAATTCTGGAAGCTATTATGTTGTTTTTGGACTCAAAATAATGCTCCCTATTAAATTTGTAATAATAATAAAACTTATATACCACAATGTGTATGAATTTGAAGCATGTCCCCTTTAACCAAGATGTGCCAATTTAAAACTATACAACTATTCGCAGGAAATGAATTTTTTTTTTTTTTTTTTACATTTTGATGACTCAATATTAAAAATAGAAATGTATTATTATCTAATAACCTTACAGATTTCACTGCATAATACAGTGTGTCTTCTTTAGGCTACATGAGGTTCTTTTAATTGGTCAGTTTTGTAAACGCCGTTCGTCGGACTGGACCATTTTCTCCTACACTTGCTTCCGGCTTTGCTACCGTTCGGACGTTCTAGCTTACTGCTCTGTGCTTTGCTTCTTATTTCTGTACTTTTTTATAATTTTTTTAAGATTTTTACTTCAAGAGATCAGCACAGTGCTCAAACAACAGATTTTTGGCACAAACGCTTAAAACTAAAAACATTGGGACTGGAATAATACTACAAAAAGAAGACTTTGTCTCCCACTGCTAACAACTTACATTCCTGTGACGGGATGACAACAGCCTACATTCAAACAGAAGAGAGAGAAAATGCCTCCTGTTGGATCTACTTGTTGCATGAACTGCTGCAAACTTCTACAAAGGATTGTGATTCTTGAAACAAAGTTACTTTCTGGACTTCCAAAACAGACGGAACACTTAGCAGACCGTCGTCATGGACCCTCTCAGCATACAGCCGGTGAGTCCCATGAATCTTCTGAATCTCAACAGTTTATACCAAGTGTAGAGGAACAAGCCAAAACTGATCGCCACACTAATCGATGGCACAAACAGGGAGCAAGACCCAAAGAAACACAAGATATCAGATTGTCACGAGTTTCTCATATTGCTGCCATAGCTTCCTCTACGCCAGATTCAACTATGACAAGGCTTGTAAATACTGGTATTCTACAAACCCCTATACATCTTGAGAACAGATTTCAAGCATTTATGAATGCGGGTGAGGAATCCCCAAATGTATTTAAACATGGATCTGATCAGCCAGCAGCTAACACCACTACTAACAGGCGCTCAAGGTCGAGCAGACCGCGGGATTCAGCTCAGAGTGCAGCCGAGCCAAGGGCTCTGATAGTGGGTGACTCTGTTATCAGAAACATCCGTAGCAGGACAACAACAACATGCTGCCTTCCTCAAGCAACGGTCTCTGATGTGAACAAGGAACTTCAGAACATTCTGATGAAGCACAAGACTACAAATCGAGTCATCATCCATGTGGGAAAGAATGATATTCGGAAAGAGCAGTCAGAACTCCTTAAGAAGGACTTCAGTGAACTCTTTGAAACACTTCGAAGACTCAAAGGTCGTTCATCAGTGGACCACTCCCAGCAAGGGGAACACATCACATTTCATCGACAACTTCAATCTTTTCTGGGGCCATAGACAATTGTTTAAACCGGATGGCCTCCACCCAAATAAACTTGGTGCCAGAGTGCTTAAGGACAATATCTACTTCTCCCTTCGTCATCCTTCAGCAGAGTGTGTCAATCCATTCAGCACACACACACCGGGTCCGAGTCATCATGTGGTTGACATATCCCGCAAGGACACTGATAACACCACGCAGCCAAAACAAGCACTGTTGATAGACACTATCCCTGCTGAGCCCTGCCCACAGAGCTCCTCACAGACTGACTGTGATGTATCAAAACAGCTACAAGATTCACCACCCAATGACGACTTTCTGGAAAACAGCCAGGGAAGCCAGGACAACACATCACAGCCACCGGAAACACCAGAGACACAGCCCATCTCACCAGACACATTATCCCTCTCTCCAGCATCTCCACTTCTGTGCTTCTCACAGAAAATGGAGGAATTGGTGTATGTTGGGACTAAACTCTCCAATTAATTCGCTGCTAGCTCGCAGATATCAACAAAAAAACGGCGGGCCCCCAACAACCAAAGACTGTGGGCCTTGTTCCTGTGAGAGCTTTCCGACCGCTGCCACAACGCCAGGGCCCAAACCCTCTATCTGCTGAAGGTGAACCAAAAACAACTGATAGCAGCTCTCAGTGATATGTGTCGGGTCCCCGCTATAATAACAGTAACATTCACAAATGCCTACTGAACAAGCGGGAACCCAGTGTGCCTGTAGCTTTCTCTATTTCAGTTTTATCACTTGATAGAAAGTCTAAGGCCTTCTCAAGCCGAAGGGCAAACTCATCTAATCTGCGGCCTATTATGCATCAAACTAAGGTTGATGTAAAGACACATAGCACTGCCATCAAGTTAGCAACTTTAAACATTCGCTCACTAAAAAATAAATAATTTCTAATCAATGACTTTATAACCACAAACATTGTAATTTTATATTTCTAAATGAAACATGGCTAGAAGACAGCTGCAGTGCAACAGTCCTCAATGAAGCAGCCCCTCCTAACTTCACTTACATGAGTGTTTTGAAAGGTTAGGGGTGTATCTGCTCTATTTAAAGATGTCTATCAATGCAAGCAAGTGTTATTTGGTCAGTACTTGTCTTTCGAATATCTAGGGATTGTGCTGAAAGGTTCACCACGCATTCTGTTTATTATTATTTACAGGCCTCCAAAATACTCTCCAGCATTTGTTAAAGAGGTCTCAGAAATGTTATCAATGATTTCCTCAGAGTTTGACTGTTTTGCTATTGCAGGGGATTTTAATATTCACATAGATAATGCAGAAAACAAAACTACAAAAGAAATGATAACGGTTTTAAACACTTTTGACTTGACTCAGCATGTGCATGGACCCACACACAAAGGTGGACACACTCTAGAATTAATCATCAGTAGGAGTCTAAACATTTCATCCATTGTTATTAAGGACATAGCAATATCTGATCACTTCTGTATTTTCTTTGATATATTGATCTCTGCTACCACTGAATCTAGATCTGTCTCTGTCAGAAGGAGATGCATAAACGAGAACACACGTGTACTATTTACGGAGGCTATATCTTTAACACCAAGCATTTCTGCAGACTCTGTTGATATTCTCCTTGATTCCTTCAACTCAAAAGTTAAGAATGTTATTGATGATATTGCACCAATAATAGTCAGTAAGAAAACAAATAGACAGAAATCAGTTTGGAGAAGATCAACAGCAGTTCAGACTATGAAAAGACAATGCAGAAAAGCAGAGCGGATGTGGAGGAAGACGAAACTTGAAATTCACTATAGCATCTATAAAGACAGCCTTCATGCTTATAATGTTAAATTAGCCACAGATAGACAGAATTTCTTCTCAAACCTTATGAACAGTAACTTAAATAAAACTCGTACTATTTTTGCCACTGTTGAGAGACTGACAAACCCTCCAAGTCAGATTCCCAGTGAAATGCTCTCAGACAGCAAATGCAATGAGTTTGCTTCTTTTCTGAGAAGATCATAAATATCAGGAAGGCGATTAGCACATCCTTAAGTAATGCAGAGGTCAGACAGATTCGGCCAAAATATCAAAAAGATACTATATCTATTTTTGAAACAATTGATAGCGAAATTCTGGAAGACATAGTGCAGCACCTAAAATCATCAACCTGCCGTCTGGACACACTTCCCACATCTTTTTTCAAAAGTGTGCTTAACTGCTTAGAAGCAGATCTTTTAGAAGTGGTGAACGCCTCACTACTTTCTGGGACATTTCCAAACTCCCTAAAAACTGCAGTTGTTAAGCCCCTCCTGAAAAAGAGCAATCTTGATAACACAATTTTGAGCAATTTCAGACCAATATCTAATCTTCCTTTTATAGGCAAAATTATAGAAAAGGTAGTTTTTAGTCAAATGAACAAATACTTAAACTTAATGGGATTCCTGGACAATTTTCAATCTGGTTTTCGACCGCATCACAGCACAGAGACAGTACTCATTAAGATAATAAATGATATTCGCTTGAATTGCGACTCTGGCAAAATATTGGTGCTGGTATTGCTAGATCTCAGTTCTGCGTTTGACACTGTCGATCATAACATACTACTAGAGAGACTGGAAAACTGGGTCGGGCTTTCTGGGATGGTACTCAAATGGTTCAGGTCATACTTAGAAGGGAGAGGCTATTATGTGAGTATAGGAGAGCATAAGTCTAAGTGGATGTCCATGACATGCGGAGTCCCAGAAGGCTCCATTCTTGCACTGCTCTTGTTTAGCCTGTATATGCTTCCACTGAGTCAAATAATGAGAAATAACCAAATTGCCTATCACAGCTATGCTGATGATACCCAGATTTACCTAGCCTTATCTCCAAATGACTACAGCCCCATTGACTCCCTCTGCAAATGCATTGATGAAATTAATAGTTGGATGTGCCAGAACTTTCTTCAGTTAAAAAAAAAACTGAAGTCATTGCATTTGGAAACAAAGATGAAGTGTTCAAGGTAAATGCATACCTTGACTCTAGGGGTCATACAACTAAAAAACAAGTCAGGAATCTTGGTGTGATTCTGGACACAGACCTTAGTTTCAGTAGTCATGTCAAAGCAGTAACTAAATCAGCATACTATCATTTAAAAACATTGAAAGAATTAGATGTTTTGTTTCCAGCCAAGACTTGGAGAAACTAGTACATGCCTTTATCACCAGCAGGGTGGACTATTGTAATGGGCTCCTCACTGGCCTTCCCAAAAAGACCATTAGACAGCTGCAGCTCATCCAGAACACTGCTGCCAGGATTCTGACTAGAACCAGAAAATCTGAGCATATCACACCAGTCCTCAGGTCCTTACACTGGCTTCCAGTTACATTTAGGATTGATTTTAAAATACTTTTACTCGTATATAAGTCACTAAATGACCTAGGACTGAAATATATTTCAGATATGCTCACTGAATATAAACCTAACAGAGCACTCAGATCACTAGGATCAAGTCAGTTAGAAATACCAAGGGTTCACACAAAACAAGGGGAGTCCGCCTTTAGTTACTATGCCACCCGCAGTTGGAATAAGCTTTCAGAAGAGATCAGATGTGCTAAAACACTAGTCACATTTTAATCTAGACTTAAAACTCATTTGTTTAGTTGTGCATTTATTGAATGAGCACTGTGCTATGTCCGAACTGATTGCACTATATCTTCACTGTTTCATTTTATATAAAATCAATTTCTAACTGTTTTTAAATTGACTTTAAGTAAACGTTTTAATCATTTTAAAAGTTTTAAAATTGCTTGTTTTATTTATTTTTTCTTATTTTTCATGATTATTTTACTTTCTTTGATGTAAAGCACTTTGAATTACCATTGTGTATGAAATGTGCTATATAAATAAACTTGCCTTGCCTTGACTTACACAAGATATTTTAAAATTAAAGAGTCAAATTTAATAAAGAATAAATCTATAAATAAAAAGTGATTACAGGTTGCATGCTTTTTTTCCTCATTGTGATTGAGAACACTACGGACCAATGAAAATGCATAGGATTGTAGTTCTGGGATGTCAATAATTTTTTCAGCTAAGATACCAAGTAAGTAATCTGTGCCTTTGAAAATAAATCCTTCTTTTTTTTTTTTACAGCATTGATGCATCACATGATGATGATTCACGGGGTAGACTAATGCAAAAATGTTAAAAATAGAGGCGAATGCCAATCCAACCTCTGGTTAAGGGGAAGTCGTGGCCTAATGGTTAGAGAGTCGGACTCCCAATCGAAGGGTTAGCAAGGCACCGAACCCCCAACTGCTCCCCGGGCGCCGCAGCATAAATGGCTGCCCACTGCTCCGGGTGTGTGTTCACAGTGTGTGTGTGTGTGTGTGTTCACTGCTCTGTGGTTGTGCACTTCGGATGGGTTAAATGCAGAGCACAAATTCTGAGTATGGGTCACCATACTTTGCTGAATGTCACGTCACTCAATACATAGAGCAGACAGTACAGTTTGCAATTTATTTGCAAATTTTTGAAAGCCAAGAGATAAACTACGATTAAGGAGGAGCTGACCTTCACATTCTCATTCAAAGGTAATCAGAATACATACTGTAGTCTGGTAATATGAGATGCATGTTTTAATGATCACAAATATAGTGTAATGCTTCTTAATTAAGAAGACATTATTTAGTTTGATGTGGTAGAATTAAATTAGAATTAATCATATAGTGAGCCACTCACACATTTGTATTGAAAATAATTATGATGAGTTCTTTATGCCCCAATAAAAGTCATTTGGGTGAAAAATTTATTAAATGTAAATGTATTGTGTCTAAAAAGAAAGCATCCTTTCAACCCAAAAATGTAAAAGACATGAATCGGTATTAAGTGCACTTCACAGACCATGTTTTTGAATCTGCAAACTATTATTTTTGTTGTGCACAGTATAAAACAAATGGCATAACTGACAACATTTTTTCACCAAATATACTTTAAACAATAACATCAATCATTTTAAATTCTCAAATTTGTTATAAAAGGAATTTTGTATGTTTTCTCAAAACTACTACTAGTTCATAACTCTGCATCATATTTGTGTAAATTCAGTCATGGTTTACATGGACGTGGTTTGGTATAGCAGGATTCGTGTATGTAGACTCATAGCTACTACTAGTTCATAACTCTGCATCATATTTGTGTAAATTCAATCATGGTGTACAAGGACGTGGTTTGATATAGCAGGACTCGTGTATGTAGACTCATAACTACTACTAGTTCATAACTCTGCATCATAATTGTGTAAATTATTTAAATATGTCAAATATGACCACTCCGAGGTCTCAAGAGGGGACTTGTTGAGGGTGAGGCGGATTGAGCCTCCTTGCTCTTCTCAGGAACCTGATGATCAGATCATGCCTCCCCAAGACTTATCTTCAACAGGGTCATGGTGAGCCGAAATGTCGGCCACATAGACCTTCAGGGTGGAAGGAGACAGCCTTCGTTCCAACCCCTCCTAAAGAAAGGAAAGAACTGACCCAATCGGACATTTCCAGAAGTAAAAGTTCGGGGAACCAGGTCCGGCTGGGCCAAAAAGGTGCAACCATGAGGACCTGCTCCTCGTCCTCCCTGATCTTGCAAAACGTCTGTGCAAAAAGGCTCACTGGGGGAAACGCATACTTGCGCAGGCCAGCTGTGTGCCAGGACGTCCGTGCCGAGGGTGCCCTCGGTCAGGGAATAGAACAACTGGCAGTGGGAATTTTCTGGAGAGGCAAACAGGTTTACCTGAGCATCTCCGAAGTGTCCCCAAATCAGCTGAACCGACTGTGGGTGGAGTCTCCATTCCCCAGGGTGAGACTGCTGCCATGTGAGCTCGTCGGATGCACAATTGAGCCTTCCAAGGATGTGAATGGCACGAAGCGACCTCAGATGCTTGTGACTCCACAAGAGGAGATGGCGAGCAAGTTGAGACCTGCGGCGGGAGCGTAGACCACCCTGATGGTTGATGTACACTACGGTTACAGTGTTGTCCGTATGGATCAGAACGTGCTTGTCCTTCAGCAGGGCCCTGAAGCGGTGCAGAGCAAGACATACTGCTAGCAACTTGAGGCAATTGACATGCCACTGAAGTCGGGGTCCTGTCCAGGAGCCCTACGCAGCATGCCCGTTGCACATGGCACCCCAGCCCGTGGCAGAGGCATCTGTTGACACAACAACATGTCTGGACACCAGTTCTAGGGGCACGCCGGCCCGTAGAAATGAGGGGTCCAACCACGGGGTGAAGTTTCGGCGGCAGGCCGGAGTGATGGTCTCTCGGAGCGTGCCCTGTTGCCATGCCCATCTCGGGCTCAGTCATGAAGCCAGTGCTGAAGTGGTCTAATATGGAGTAACCCGAGCATTATGACCGCTGCTGCGGACGCCGTATGCCCCAGGAGCCTCTGAAACAGTTTCAGTGGAACCGCTCTCTTGCCCTCGAATTGTCTCAGGCAATTCAGCAGTGACTGCGCGCGCTCATTCGTAAGCCTTGCGAACATGGCGACCGAGTCTATTTCCATACCAAGAAGGCATGAGAAAGAGGGCATGAGAAGGCAGAGCATTTTCGGGCCGGCTTTGCCTAGAAACTGGCAAGGGGAGAGGAGAACAAGAGCGGCAAGGAAGCACGTCGCCAACTGTCGTTCGTGGCCTCTTGGGACCCTGAGGTAGAGGAAACAGCTCTTTTAGTGAAGGTTTGGGTACCACCGGCTGCAGGGCCAGTGGCGGAACAAAAAGAAAACAAGAACAAAGGATTCTGGTCCTGCTACCATCTCCTGACGAGCTGAGGTCTCCAACTCTGGGTCGCCCGTCTCAGGAACGCCGCTTGGCCTGGCGTTTAGCAGGCTTAGGGGCAGAGACGGGGTGAAGGCTGCTGCTGTGGTCGAGTAGGAGTGGAGGAGGCCGCAGGGGGGCACCCTCGGTTACAAGCAGGCTGAGGCGGCTGTGCTGGCGGCAAGGTGGAGGCTGCAGAGGGCCGCCGGGGCAGGATCTCTCTGATGGCCTCGGACTGCTTCTGGGCGGCAGAGAACTTTTGGGCAAAGCTCTCTACTGCGTCGCCGAAGAGGCCATCCCGGGAGACCGGGGAGTTGAGGAGCTGAGCCTGGTCAGGCTCCTTCATGTCTGCCAGGCTCAGCCATAGGTGGCGCTCCTGGACCACCAAAGTGGACATCACCTGACCCAAGAAACGCACAGTGACTTTCTTCGCTCGTAGAGCGAGGTCGGTAGCAGTGCGCGCCTCCTGCAAAACCCCTGGGTCAGCACTTCCCTCGTGCAGCTGCCGGAGCAGCTTTGTTTGATAGACCTGAAGTGAGGCCATGGCATGCCGGGCAGAAGCGGCCTGGCCCGCAGCTCTGTAAGCCTTGGTCAGATGAGAACTTACAGGCCTTGGAGGGCAGCTTGGGACCACCACGCCAAGCGGAGGCGCTCTGTGGACACAGTTGCATCGCAACAGGACGCTCCACCATGGGAATCACAGCATACTCCTTGGCCGCCCCACCATCAAGGGCAGTGAAGGCGGAGGAAGTACCAGAACGGTTTCGGGCAGTTAAAGGTGCCTTCCATGAACTGGTTACCCCCTGGTACACTTCCGGGAAGAAAGGAACCAGAGGGGGATGCTGGCGATCCGCATGAGCAGCCCCCAGGAACCATTCATCCACCCTTGAGTGCTCAGGACAGATCGGGATCAGACTCGAACAACGCTGGCGCTCCCAAGAGAGGCAACGCAGCCGAATCCTCATCTCTCGAGGATTCTTGCCCGCCTTATGATGCAGTGATTGAGTTATGGTCCTCTTCGCAGAGCCCCGAATGAGATGTCAGGAGCCTGAGAGGGTCCAGCAAACTCATTTTGAAACCCAACCGGCTGCGGCGTATGTGAGGGGGGTGTGGCCCGAGGAGGTTGGCTCGTCGGGGAAGCCCACACGGTAACCCTCAAATCCCCCTGGCCACCAGCCGAAGTAGCCCTATTACGAGAAGAGGAGCTAGAACGGGTTGTGGCAGAGGGGACTCTATACCTTTTAAGGTAATCAAGTCTCGATCTCAACGCTGAGATGGTCATGTCCCCGCAATGAGAACATGATTTTCAATAGTCATGTCCAGTGTAGAAGTCTTTAGGTGATACAGCACCACGACTACTGTTGCGTCCAGTGAAGACATGGTGTACGGAGAGATGTCTGAGGACAATGGTGAATGATTTGCAGATTCTCAATACCACTCTGACAAACATATCTTGTAAAAAGTGTGGTAAGTACTGCCATTCCATAGTATTAATGGAGTTTATCACGAATCTTGAAAGTGTTATTGAAACTAAAAAGCGATCATGCATTCAAAGGGTGGGGGGTCACGATGCCGGTGCAACACCGTGTTGTCTATCAGCCATCCGCGTCAGACGATCCATCGCTCCAACCCTAATTTGGACATTGAGGTTGATGAACTGATGCAGATTACAGTTTACATTTGAAATTACCCATTTAGCAAATTCTTTTATCCAACCCAACTTAAAAACAGAACATCGGATACAATATATCATAAGATCCAACAGTAATCATAGTACTGTTAGTTTGTTTTTGTATTTTAGCAGTCATTAGGTGGCTGATCAGCAACATCAGCATGTTGGCTTAAACACCATAATGTGAAATACTGTCTGCATGATTTATTGATTTTAGTTAACCAAACATATAAAAAATAAATAAAAAATATCTCCTGGTCAGTAAATGATGGAATCATTTTCATTTTTGGTTGAACTATCCCTTTAATGAATGTGTCTTGACCACTGATCTATATATGACTGATCTATATATGACTGGATCACTCATCACATTCTAAACTTCCAGCAGACAGTGAAGCCACCGGAAGTGTTCGATCCGTCATCTTACTAAACCCTACCAGCAGAGGGCACCATTGAGACACATTCAATCCGCTGTCCTAAAATCACTCTATTTGAAGCAAATCAGTCAAACGGGACTCATTTTTATGTTATGTATATGCAAATTAATTTTTAGTTCAGGTGTTATCTGCAGTGTTTACGGTCTTTTGGGGCAGTATAAGCGATATATTAAAATCTTTTAGGTGCTGCACGCTGATGAAACAGATAACTGATCCAACACAAAATATACCTTATTTCTTTATGAATCAATCAATCACCTTTATTTATATAGTGCTTTAAACAAAATACATTGCGCCAAAGCACTGAACAACATTCATTTGGAAAACAGTGTCTCAATAATGCAAAATGATAGTTAAAGGCAGTTCATCATTGAATTCAGTTATGTCATCTCTGTTCAGTTGAAATAGTGTCTGTTTTAATTTGCAATCAAGTCAATGATATCGCTGTAGATGAAGTGACCCCAACTAAGCAAGCCAGAGGCGACAGCGGCAAGGAACCGAAACTCCATCGGTGACAGAATGGAGAAAAAAACCTTGGGAGAAACCAGGCTCAGTTGGGGGCCAGTTCTCCTCTGACCAGACGAAACCAGTAGTTCAATTCCAGGCTGCAGCAAAGTCAGATTGTGCAGAAGAATCATCTGTTTCCTGCGGTCTTGTCCTGGTGGTCCTCTGAGACAAGGTCTTTACAGGGGATCTGTATCTGGGGCTCTAGTGGTCCTGGTCTCCGCTGTCTTTCAGGGCAGTAGAGGTCCTTTCTAGGTGCTGATCCACCATCTGGTCTGGATACATACTGGATCCGGGTGACTGCAGTGACCCTCTGATCTGGATACAGACTGGATCTGGTGGCCACGGTGACCTCGGAACAAGAGAGAAACAGACAAATATTAGCGTAGATGCCATTCTTCTAATGATGTAGAAAGTACAGTGTTATGTGAAGTGTTTCCGGTTCCGGTTTACCTAATTAATGCAGCCTAAAAATCCTTTAACGGATTTGGATATTAAAAGCATATTAGTATGTTATGTGTATGCCAGGTTAAAGAGATGGGTCTTTAATCTAGATTTAAACTGCAAGAGTGTGTCTGCCTCCCGAACAATATTAGGTAGGTTATTCCAGAGTTTAGGCGCCAAATAGGAAAAGGATCTGCCGCCTGCAGTTGATTTTGATATTCTAGGTATTATCAAATTGCCTGAGTTTTGAGAACGTAGCGGACGTAGAGGAGTATAATGTAAAAGGAGCTCATTCAAATACTGAGGTGCTAGCACACAACAGTTTACATGGAACATTATGTCACGTTCGGTGATACAGGAAACTCGGAGAGAGAACCAATTGCAGGTATGGTATTTATTCAGGGGTAATCCAAAAGGGGTAAACAGTCCAGGCAGGGTCAAAACCAGAATATCCAACAAACATGAACAGACAAAACACAAGGCAGGCTCAACACTACAGATTAGCATCACACATAAGACAAGGACTCCGTGACACAGACTCAGACAGACCGGGTATAAATACACCGAAGGATGATGAGGGAACTGGAGACAGGTGGGGAACAATCAATTAACTCAAACAAGAAGGAAGGTGACCAAATAAGGGAACATGAAGTGATAAGGTGACAGACGCAGTGGAAAAGGAGGACACCTAGTGGAAACCAAGGGGACACAACCCAAACACTGTGACACATTATTGTTCAGGAATTATTAAACATGAACCTATTAGTATCAGAAATGGATTTGATTATTTATGATGTGATATGTTATTACCGTTTCCATGTAAACTGTTGTGTGCTAAATAAATAGTTAATTTAACCACCGTTTAAACATTACCTGCTTCAAAATTAATGCTTTTAATGAAATCATTGTTAGCTACTGTAGGAATAAAAACACTATAACTAAATTATATAAACAATCAATAAATGTACAAGGGATAAAAACATAAATCTTTTTTCAGATTCCAGATTCAGTCCGTCTGATGTTTATCATGCTCATGATTCTCACTATGAACATAGCTTTTTAATAAGTAGGGGAATTTCCCAACATTGAAAAAAAAAATTACTGTTTACATGACTATGGTGTTTGCATTGTAATAATGTACAGAGATACTTCCGATTTATAAACGCTGACTTGTTAGGTGATGTTTTCTCATTAAAATCAAATTCCTATTTATTCAATAGAACGTTTACGTACACTAGGGATTACCAATATGGCGAAGTGGCGGCTTCACTTTAATGACGTTGTGAGCAATCTCTTTTGGATTTATTCATGTGTTAAGTAAATCATATTGTGCAGTGTTTTAAAGCACCATGTTTTTAACAGACAGTTTTATAGTATTTTTAAATGATATGAAATTAGTTGATGAAAGGTTCTGTGATTAATGGCATACTTAAAGAAAAGGGAGGAAGTCTGTAAAATTCACAAATGCACAAAAAATTCATAAATACACACACAAGTCAGAAATGCAAACAACATTTACAAATGCACTCAAGATTCAGAAATGCACAGGACAAGATTCAGAAATGCATTTCTGATGCACACACAAATATACCTTGATTTACAAACTGCTTGCGGTCTGTGAACTTCACTGCATTTGTGTGTGAATTTTGAGACTCCCCCGTCTTGGCTCGAAAACACATGTTTTTCTTTTAAACGGGGAATGATCAGCAACCAATCAGATATCTCCCTTGTTTTAGCCAATCACAGGAACACACCCCACGCGGGGGATTGTTTACTTCTAAGCCAATCACATGAACACGTTCACACAACGCGATATGCCTGTATCACGAGCGCAAGCTTGCGGGGTGGAGTTCTGTCTTTCAGTTGGTTGAGACCTCAACATGGCTTCTGGCAACGACAGGGGAGCGGTATAACTTAAAGTGTTTAGTTAGTTATCTCCTTGTTATGAGATGTTGTTTAATTGTTAATGTTAGCCGGTTTATTTGTGCAACTATCAACATAAGCTAGCTTCCACACACAACCCTTGAAGATCCCGTAACGACACGTGACATCAGCGCGTGACGTGTAATGTACGCTAGGCACGTTATACTTTAACTGAAGCAAGCAAACGATCTCGGCGTGAGCGCGGAAAGTGAGGAACTAACTGATCTCTGCTTCATTACAGTTTGCACATATATGTTTTCTTCGTGAACGTTGATCTTTCTTCAAAACAGCCGGTAAAAAATTCGCGCGTCATCACTTCGACACGGAATTAGATCTGGCTTTTGTTCACACCAGCGCTCGTACCGAGTCGAACCCCGCAATGTTACTAGGTCCCCGACCCAGGTTCAATTTGGTAATCAATTCCGGGACGTGGTTGCTTTCACACAGAAGGCGACCCAACAATGTTACGGAAATATTGCGGGTCCGACGTGCAATGTGAAAGGGGCTTGAGTGAGTGAGAGAGAGTGTGTGTGTGTGTGTCTGTGTGTGAGAGTGAGTGTATGTGTGTCTGTGTGTGAGAATGAGAGTGTGTGTGTGTGTGTGTGTGTTTAATAAATCATGTTATTGTTTCTCTTCTCAGGATTTTGTGAAGATCATTACTGGTAGTTTTGATTATTTCTGGATTGGTTTGACTGATGTTGAAGTGGAGGGCAGATGGAAATGGGTTGATGGCAGCACACTGACCTCTTGGTGAGAAATCACTGACCTGAACTGATTATTACAGTATATAATAAATGATTGTCTCAGTGATTATCATATCACTCAGAAAGCAGCTCTGATATAACTCTGATCTGTTGATGCAGGTTCTGGGCACCTGGACAGCCAGACAGCTTTCTGGGAACAGATGAAGACTGTGCTACTACTCATTCATTAGCATGGTTTGATACTCCATGTAATAGTATTGTTAAATGGATCTGTGAGAAGAGTATCCTTAAATGATACATTATAATAAAAATGTACATATATTAATTATGAACGTATAAATGTCAGTAATTTTACCTTTTTTTTCTTTTGTTTTTTGTTTTTTGAATGGCACATTAATTAGTTTATTCTGTTAAAGCAAATAAAAAATAAATAGAAAAAAACATTGCAGCTTTTTGTAACAACTACAGTATGACAATAAACCTAACTGATGATGATTTACTCGTCTTCAATAATTAGCATAAATTACATATTTCCTGAACCATGCGATGAATATAAATAGAAAGTTGTATAAGCATATCACATAAAAAACTGCTCTAATATTTCACTCAGAATATGAACAATATTCTGTTTGTGGAAATCAGGATATAATTTATGGATGAGTGACAATTTTGTGTATATATTTTTTTATTAATAAACAACATCATGTAGCTCAAGTACATTCTAGCATAAGTAAATATGAATCATTAACTGAGACTATATGAAACAATTACATACCTCAAGTATAAATTTTTGTTTAAAACATTTTTATGACTGTTGATTGTCAGCTATATGCTTGTGATATCAAGTCCAGATTTACACCCAAATGACTGACAGTTCCTTTAAAGTCCAACCTCGTTAAATTCAGTGAATAATGGACTGAAGGAAGAGCATCAGATGCAGTCGCTGCTAAAACCATCAACTGTTCAGCCGTCTGACCTCCTGATGTAACAACCTGAAGCTCATCATGGCAATCAGTGATTGTGAACCACGAGTGAAATGTGGTGATGACTGTGTTGGTCTCAGGGTGTATAAGTAGACTAGAGATGCGAATACTTTTTTCACTCTAATGAGGAAGAGGAAAAGAGAGAGAAAGGTGAAAACAAATTTCAATGACAAGCAAAATTTCTGTTTTTCAAATGAGTAAAATAATCTTTTTCCAATTAAATGTTATCAAAAAGGTAAACAATATTAATATATTTCTTGTTTTGGACAAAAGAATACAATAATAATTCTGATATCTCTTTTCTTAGTCTGACAGGATTGACACCGTACACCTTTCAGTTGGACCGATCACCAGGGAGGCTGCGAGGGTGACAGTTGTTCAATACGTATCTCTATTAAATTGATCTCAACGTTGGATGAGATGCTAAAACTTGGATTGCGTTTTCAAATGTAGGGAGGTTAGGAAGAACAAGGGAGAGGTTTGATTACAATCAAAATTCATAAGGATGATTCGTCGTCTTTGGCACGATTGTGTATTTAATTCAGTTAGAATTGATTGATGGTTCTTACATGTCCTACAAATGTAAAAAGAGAAGAGGAAAGTAAAGGAGAGAGAGGACGGAGATGGTAAGTCTCAGTAGCGGTTATCTCAACTACAAGGAGAGCGTTGTGTTAGTTGCTATACAACTAATCAAACAAATTAAACTTTAACTGAAAGAGAGTTGTCATCATCTCCTCAGGTTCCTTCTTTCAAAATGTGGATGTCTAAAATATCTATATTACTCCCGCTTGAGAAACTTACATATGACGTACACCGAAAATCTGATGACTTTTGGCAGATATGGTCACCTCTTTGGCATTATTTAAAGAACCTTCCTTGACTCTCTAATTTGTGATTCCCTGTACTTGTAATGTATTTTATCATTTGACCTTTTTTTTTTTTTCCTTCTTCCTTTCCATTGTATTTTGCTTTGTTCTTATTTTGTATGTCTGACACTGTATCTGTGTACTTCTGATCATTGAACTGACAATAAAAAAAAAAAAAAAAAAAAAAAAAGAGTTGTCTTTCTAATTTATTTGAACTCGTAGGTATGGATAACAATATCTCCTTTTAGGGCTCAGGTGTGTCGATCCCAGGCTAAGATATACAAAGTAAAGAAATGGTAAGAAAAGGTTAAATAAAATAAAAATAATAAATGGGAAAAATATGCAAAAATGAAATTAAAAAGAGGAAATCAATAAGTAAAACAATAGTGGTTAAGTGTATAACCAAAACAGGAAGAGGGGTAAAACGCATTCAAATAAGTAAAGGTCTGAATAGCATATATTCAGATGGGTAATAAATAAATTAGGAAGAATAAGTTTACTTAACTTCCAAAGTTCAAGGCTTTCCTAAAATAATTCCTAAAATAATTAGGCCCAAAAGAGAATATTAGAAATAAAAGATCATATGAAATGATCTGAGAGTGAAATTTCAATTAATAATTGTGAGTTAGTATTTCACTTTCTAGTAAAATGAAGATAAGTGGTATAGTGAGAAAAGAGAGCAATAAAAGAGAAAGAGACTAACAAGTGTTAGTTAAGATGTTTAAAGGGTTAAATCACGTCAGCGTCGCCCAAACACACACTATTCATCAACCGAATTGTAATGCTAACAGCTAACCTTTGAGGCTAGTGGCTTTAGCATAGACTTCAATGTAAATGCAATTGTTTCGTTAGCTTAGCAACACCGTGGAGTTTGTTTACACTAGTGCGCTGCGTGTGCACAGTTCAGAGTTGCTCCGGAAGTACGTTAAGGCTTCCGGGTCACGGCCGTCACTATGGCAACCAAAACACACTCTAGTGGATTAACATGAATCGTTGCATTGGTGCAAATACAGTTAAGCATGTTACATGAAATGTCGGCTCATTTCAACACTGTACAAATAACAACACCGCCTTTCAGTTGGTTTTGCGATGTGGCACTTAAACTATCAGTTTGTATAGAATTAAATTTATCTTAATTCAAATAGCAGCTTCGTGCTGTAGTTAAGGGGACACAGTGATGACGATCTGAATCTCGGTGCCAGTTTCACTGGACACAAACACAAAATGTTTCCTTCGCTGTTGGTACACAGTTAAAATTTACTTGATCAAGCTTTTAAAACACTCCCATTCAAATAACTCTCGGACACACGCAGTGTTACGCGAGATTGCATTCACTTTGTGAACGGATACAAACGGGCAAACATTGTTCTCTAATGTTTAACGTTAACTTAGGGGAGTCGAATATCAAATTTGATTCGGCAGTGGAACTCGCACTGGCAATCAAACTATATGAAATATGAATACGGGGACTTTGATAAATAGATTGAGGAACACACTCAAAACTATTCTTTATTCACCGATTTATATCCCTTTTGAAACACTAACAGTTTAGCTCCGTTCAGCAAACAGTGGCTGAGATAGCGTTTGAGACACTGGAACACGCAGTGAAATCAAATCAGCTATAAAACAAGGCATTACACAAATGAGGAACACGCTCAATTTCTACCTTATTGTACGATCTCAGATGTTTAATTTTAAGTTCACTTACTGCTGTTAACATTGAAGAGACGGACTTGAGTTCTAGCTGCCTTCATTTATTTGAGGGGGGTGCGCGCTGCTTACGTCACGGGTACGTCACACAAACACACACACACACACACGTCTCGACTCGGCTTTCATCTGCAGCAAAATAAAGGATTCAATGGGAAAGATGAGTTTAGTGGGACTTCTTTTATGGTGTCTCCTTTATCTATACACCTTTTACCTGTTTCTTTATTATTCTCAGGTAGGTAAGGAAAGTCGACTCTGGACAAAACTATAAGCATCTCAAAAATACTTACAACTTGCTCAGCAGACTTCCCTGTGGTCAGTTCTTGCTTACAGATCTTAAATTACTACTCTGATAGACAAATAACGTGTCAATAATATAAGTTTTATTAAAGTTAACAAAAGTTCAATAGTAAAGTAACAAAATCAAGGTATAATCAGCTGGTATCAGGCGTCGAGGGATACTGTGCTTGTTCTGTATCCGTCCGTCGAGTCTCTCTCTCAGTCTTTTATACACAGACGTCGAACGCTGGTTCTTCTGATGTCTTCACCTCGAGTGCTGCCAACTCCTCTGCCGAGGCTTTCAGTTGTTTACTTCACATTGCTTTAGTTCTTTTCCTCTTCTTTTTCCTCTTAACCGTCTGTGAAATGCACCTTAACTACTATATTGTCCATTTATCATAAAAACTATTTCTAATACATAAGTGTTTCTACTCTAAATCAGTCACTACATACATTTCATGCAAGCAGTTTTCTTAATGTTAGTGAAGTTACACAATACATTTTCCATATAGCATTAATCACAGGGTACATCTTTGTACTTAAGCAAAAGCATTATTACTACTTAGGTTACAGTTTATCTGTTTATAGCAAATTAAGCATTAATCAAGACAGATTAGTTTAAAATGTTTCCATACCTCCGATTTTTCTCCAAACTTGCTCAAAGTTAATTCTCCTGTTTTCAGTTTTTCTTTGCTTCTTCAAGCTCCATGTTGCACTAAAGCTACTAAATAGTCCAGCACGCACAGCAGGTGTGATGCATCTTTTTTTCTTTTCTCCTCTCCTCTCCTCTCCTCTCGCTCCAGTTTGTGGTAAGAATATTTCATCAAGCACGGTGAGTAATGGCTTCACCTGCTATCGTTATTTGCACCTCTTGCCACATGTACAGTTTATCTATCTCTGTCGCTGATGAGGGATTCACATGTGATAAATGCAGGGAAATAGTTAGGCGGACAGAGAAGATTTCAGAATTAGAGACACGCATCCAAACTTTAATTGAGGACAGTAAGAATGTTAGGGCTCTAGATATGGCTTTGGATGTGTCTAGCTCAGGGACTCCTGTACATTGTCCGGTTCCAGCAGAGCCCCTGCAGCAGGGCAACTGGGTGACGGTGAGGCAGCGTAGTCGTGGGTCAAAACACCGCTCTTCTGTTCCGATCAAAACATTAAACAGGTTCTCCCCACTCAGTGATGCACCCACTGAGAAACCTGATGAAAGTGCTCTAGTTATTGGCGATTCTATTGTACGGAACGTGAATATAGAGACACCAGCCACCATAGTCAAATGTTTACCGGGAGCCAGAGCGCCTGACATCTTGGCAAATTTAAAAGTGCTGGCTAATGCTAAACGTAAATACAGTAAGATTGTTATTCATGCCGGCGCTAATGATGTTCGACTTCGCCAGTCGGAGATCACTGAAAATAACTTTAAAGAGGTGTGTGAACTTGCAACACGATGTCAGACACTGTAATATGCTACTGCGGTAAAGTTGGTTTTATATTCACACATTCGAACTTCCTTGTTGCTGTGTTAATTTTATCTGACTAAAGAAATATACAGATGTTCTCTCCAAACATCCACGTTTCCAACCAGCAAAGGTAATTTAAACCATTGTTCTTAACTTTGATGTCTTCTCTGTGGCAATAGAGAGTTCTGCACTTCTTTCCACCAGAACCAGATCAGCTCAGTTGGGTCTTTGCCTCTGCAGAGCTTCGTAATACAGGATCAGGAACAAACTAAAATAATAACTTTACTCATAATAAATTACTCAGAGACTTGTTTAAAAGTTTAAATGCATCACCATTGTACATGGCTTAGCTTTATTTTAAACAGTAACTCATAAGCAAAATAATAACAAAAAGTAAAAAAGTAAAAGCGTAAGTCTTCACCCCGAGATGCGGCAGGGGATGTGTCCAGACCATAACATTATATAGTCCTAGAAACAATACATCATTTCTTCTGGATTCCTCCTTTTGGTGAAACACATTAACACATCCGCTTGCACGCACACACTAACAGCCAGGTTGCTATGGATACAGGAAGTATGACTTTCCTTTTTTAGAAACACCTCTTCAGCACACATACTTTAAGTAATTGCTGCTTTATTTTCTTTTTTATTAAAGCAAATAAATCTTTCTCTAAGCTGTTACAAAATCTTAAGTAACTATTGCTAAACTGCACAGCAGTCCCCTGTGTTAATCAGATTAAAATGTTAATCAGATTTCTTTCTTTAGAAAGAAAGTCCATCCTACAATCCAGATTGCAAGATGCATTTCCTTGCACACTCATTATTATATTAGCAAAAAGCAAACTGTGACAGTTTCGACTGTTGAGCAAATGTTAACATCACATATTTATTACTGCCTTTTAAAGTTGATGTCTAACACATCATATATCTCATTGATACCTTTTAAGGGTTTTCTGGTCTTGCAACAGAGGTTTGCAATCTCAAGGCCTGGATATTATTTGCCAGAGACTGCAACTCCAAATCAACATTAACCAACTCAATACAGTTAATGATTTCTCTCATCATCTTTATTATCTTCTTGTTCATGCTTTCTTGTCTTCACATCAGTTGAATTATTCCTCTTATCTTAGAAACGATTTTCTGCTGGTCCGTTGGTTGATCTCCTCTTCTGTTTCTCTCGACGCTTGTCTTTCTTCTTTGGTCATTTGACCTTCTTGCTCCAATCTTTCTGGAGGCCTTCAACAAGTAAATCATCAAAATCAATCTCTATTTTACCTCATAAGTCATGGTCAAAATGAGAAACCAAATTATGTATATAATATCACAATAAGTTACAAAAAATGAGTGTACTGTACTTCTGTATAATAAGATATAAATGGAATGAATGCACATGGAAGCACAAAGATCTAAACTGTCAGATTCTAAATTTCATTGCACCACATGATCAGACAGAAGTGTTAACATCAGAAGGATCTTGAAAGTTTCCAAACTCTCCCCCATCATAATGCTACATACTGAACATGTGTACATACTGTTTAAGAAAATGAGAGGGGAAACAACATTTGTATACATGAGAACATGCATATTCCAAGTCATGACATGATAAACTTTAATCTACATTCTAAAATGTAGTGAAAGGCACAAAAGAACCTAAAGTTCCTTAAAAAAAACACTACATTTTAAGAAAGAGTGCTATGGAGCCGATGGACACATCATGAACACTGAACAGTGAAAGTGACATGACATACATTTGTGCTCTTCATTTAACCCATCCAAAGTGCACACACACACAGCAGTGAACACACACCGTGAACACACACCCGGAGCAGTGGGCAGCCATTTATGCTGCGGCGCCCGGGGAGAAGTTGTGCCTTGCTCAAGGACACCTTATTTGTGGTGTTGAGGGTGGAGAGAGTGCTGGACATTCACTCCCCCACACCTACAGTTCCTGTCGCTGTAGCAAGCACATGGTGGGAGCAGCTGATCTTCACAAGTTTTTGCAGAGCCTCAATGGTGTATTTAATGCGCTGGAGGTAGTGATGTTCACTGCATACAGACCCATTAGGAGTCCAAATCCCTTGGGGACATGGGAGATGTCAGTGATGACAGGATGTCCAAATGAGACCAATGTTGGTTATTCCTTGGGAAGCACATCACATTGCTGCTCCTCAGTTATATTCAGAATGACCACATCAATTTCTTTCTCAACATCCTTAATGTTGATAGCACAGATCACAGCACGCCCACTTTTTTTTGTCATATTATTGAAAAGTAATCTTAAACAATGCACATTGTGCATTTCACACAGGTTTTCTATTTTATTTGTCTTTTTTTCAGTTGAGCATAGACATTGCACTCTGAGAGTGGCACTCTCTATAGATTTATTTTTCATACATGGAGGTTCTCACTCAAGTTCACATTTTAAGAGCAAGTGGTGCCTCCATCTGTAGGTCAACATTAGATTGAGCGGCCATATAAAGTTATTACTACATACATCTTTTAGATGAAAAGCTATATTTGAGGTCTATGTCTGATAGGTGGGCTTCTGGATGTACTGCCCGATATAGGGTACTGAATTACCACATAGACCAGCCGTTACCGATCTGTCCTCTACCAGCCACATTAAAGCAAACAGGAGAGCATAAAGACACAGGGCGAGTACAATTGAGTTCAAAATTAAAATATAAACCTACAGTTTATACTTAATTTTTTTTAAAGGTAGGCTATATCTGTGTAGAAAGTTGGGGATCAAAGTGTTATTACGATTCCAGGTCCCACCAACATTTTTTCCCGTCCCGTCCCAATCCCGTGATAGTGATTTTGTTTACACTCAATGTCAGTCTCTAGTGTGAAGATGGATAGCCAGCGTCAGCAGGCAAATCCTGGACGATCTCAGGTAAATATTTAAATATTTTGTTAGTGGATGACAGAAACATTCCCTTTGTGTGATATTTAATGCGCATCTTGTCAGTAAAGCTGGTTGTGTAATCAGCGGTAAATCTCCATGATGGCATCAAAGTACCGTGCGATCATTAAGAGAGCACACGGATCCAATGCACTTTCAGTGTAGTGTCCTACAGCGATAATTCTGTGCAGCTGCTTCAAGTCGAACACTAATGCTGCTTCTTGTGAAAGCGCGCAGGTGATGGAGATTTACTGCTGATTACACAACCGGCTTTACTGACTATGGTAAATGGTAAATGGACTGCATTTATAAAGTGCTTTCAACAGACCACATGGCCATCCAAAGCGCTTAACAATTTGCCTCACATTCACCCATTCATTCACACACCGACCGCGGTGTCAGCCATTCAAGGCGCATCCAGCTCATCGGGAGCAGCTGGGGTTAGGTGTCTTGCTCAAGGACACCTTGACACTTGGTCAGGTGGAGCCGGGGATTGAACCACCAACCTTCCGGTTTGTAGACAACCTACATGAACCACTGAGCCACTGTCGACTAGATAAAATACATATTGCATGTGATTTATCGTGCAGCCCAACTGCCTAAAATACAGTATTGGTAAATAAACCAAACTAACAAGACAAGTGTTAACAGGATATCGGCCTACTCGGACTACATAGTGCTTGCAGAAAATATCATAATACACAAAGGGAATGTTTCTGTCACCCACTAACAAAACATTTAAAACCAATTACCTGAGATCAACTTAACGGGCCAATGGTGAGCTGAAGCCTACCCTGATTTAGATGAAAGTCAAACTGCAACTTTTAGAAACGCAAGTGCAGAACGTTGAAACAAGAGCTAAGGGGAAAAGACCACAAGCACACAAAAAAATAACATATGAGCCGGAAACCTGATTTTGTTTGAGATTTGGAAAATTTTGAATCCATGTTTCAGTTTTGTTTAATCCATGACTGCGCTGTTTGTTATTTTTAAAAAGTTATTTTTTTTTAGGTTTTGTGCGTTATTATTTTACACGTGTTTTTAAATATTTTATTTATGCTTATTATTTTTCGATCTGTGACTGCAATACATTTGGCGGGATTCTAATCCCATACTCTCAGACCCCGGTGCATACAGATAACATTAACATTAAAGCCTAAAAAAAATCTAGATCAAATATAAAATGTAGATACAACTATACAATAAGGGAATGTTAAAAAGACATATAATAAAATTAAAAGTAAAGTTAAATTAAGCAAGGCACATGGCAGATAGAGTGCAAATCAATGAAGTGAACAACAGTGCAGATAAAAGATTTTTAGTGCAAAAAAGCTGATTCAGTCTGATTAAAGTGACAAAGAGCTCAAGAGCAGTTATTTTATTTAACTGACTGATGAGATAGTGGAATGACGTCAGTTCTATGCTGAATGAGGTAGTGAGCAGACCAATGCTGCACAAAGTGACTGGTGCATGTCATCGTATGTTTGGAGCGGGGTTGGAAGGACCTTGGGATGGGGGGGCGGGGTTTCACAGTTCAGTGGTGCCTGGGGCAGAAGAGGGGAGGGGGAGCAAGTTCAGGAGTGAGTTCAGCTTCCTGACAGCCTGGTGGATGAAGCTGTCATTCAGTCTGCTGGTCCTGGCCTGGAGACTCCGCAGTCTCCTCCCTGATGGCAGCAGACTGAAGAAGCTGTGTGATGGGTGTGTGAGATCACCTGTGATACAGAGGGCTTTGCGAGTGAGACAGGTTCCATAAATGTCCTGGAAGGAGGGGAGAGAGACACCAATGATCTTCTCAGCTGCTCTCACTATGCGTAGCAGAGTCTTTCGGCAGGACGCGTTGCAGGCGCCATACCACACAGTGATGCAGCTCGTCAGGATGCTCTTGATGGTGTCTCTGTAGAAGGTGTACATGATGGAGGGTGGGGCTCTGGCTCTCCTCAGTTTCTGGAGGAAGTAGAGACGCTGTTGTGATTTTCTTGCCCAGTGCTGCTGTGTTTTCAGTCCACGAGAGGTCCTTTGTGATGTGCACACCAATAAATGGTAATTGTAATTCACCTTCAAGAGGAAGATATTTTGACAAATTTAACCAAAAATGAAAGTCAAAAGTAAATGGTGCTCCTCATCTGTTTTGTTTAGAAACATTAAAAATAACTTCCTGTATTAAACTGTTAAAAGCCTGCATAAATTATTTGTTATGCTGAACACAAAGAGTTTAAAATCCCAATGGAAAAATAAGTGGAAAATACACCTCCGAAACCAACTTTGCTAAAAATGGGGGAAATTATTTTCTTCACTGGTATTCTACATGATTTCTGAATGACATAAAATGTGACAAACTAATACAACAGATTTTTTTTTAAAACCAATTCTAACAGTCTAATCTGTCACGCCATTTTTACAATGTCCAGAAAATATATCGGTGTAAAGAGTCTGTTGCACTGCATGTTCAGAGTAAAGCATGACTCTTAAAGGGTTGGTTAACCCAAAAAACGCATGTTTTACTCACCCTCATGGCATCGTAGGTGTAGGACTTTTCTTCTTTCAGACAAATCCAGTTGGATTATATTAAAAAATAATCTTACTCTTCTAAGATTTATAAAGGCAATAGGTGGGTGTTTTTTCAACGGTCCAAAATTAGTAAAATAATGTGCATCAATTCATAATAAAAAGTACCTCACATGGCTATGAGAGCTGAATAAACGCCTCCTGTAGCGAATCCATGTGTTTTTGTAAGTAAAATATACATATTTAAAATGTTTTTCGAAACATATTTAAACCCTTTTCTCTCACTTTCGTGAGAGCCATTCCGGTTGGATGAAAATAGGAGATAGGGGTCATGCATGCACCGGTGATTAGTGACGATGAGCGGAGGAGAGACAACAATACACCGATCACGAAGAAGCTATTTCAGAATCATTCTGTGTATTTACATGTATCTCCAATGAGCTATATATGGCTGCATTGGCTAAGTTTAGATTTTTGTCCAGTTGTTGTTGTTTTTTTTGTTTGTTTTTTTAATGCAATACATGCACAAGTAACATAACAGTGTATTTATGTAACACACTAAACAATAATGAAACACAAAAATCTTGATATCTTTAGGGTATAGAACGTAATTTTACAAAAAATAATAAGCCTAGCAGGAAATAAAATATTTTTTTACTTAGAAACTTTTAGTGACATTTTGTTTTGGTTTCTTCAATGATTAACCAATTCAACAGCTTTTAAAATTCTACAGTGAAGAAATATTTTATCCAGATGCTCAATTTCTACTAACAGTGTGCTTTGTAGATTTTTTTTAAGCGCATATCATCCAGTTCAATATCTTAGTATAGTTTTGCTGAAGTGATCTAAACCAGTGGTTCTCAACCTTTTCTGAGCACTGGACCCACTGATCTATAATATAGAACTGGATTGCTCATGATGTTATTAAAGTGAAGCTGCCACGCCGCCATATTGGTAATCCCTAGTGTGCGTAAACATTATATTGAATTAATAGGAATGATTTAAATGAGAAAACATCACCTAAGTTTATAACTCTGAAGTATTTCTGTACATTATTACAATCCAAACACCCTAGTCATGTAAACGGTTATTATTTTAAATGTTGGGAATTTCCCCTACTTATTAAAAAACTATGTTCATTACAGTAGTGAGCATCATGAACATGATAAACATCAGATGGACACGACCTCAACATCTGAAATCTGAATTTATTCAAAGAAATAACTGACTATATACAGTACGGATTTAAAGACATAAAGCTTTATTTCCCAGATAGTAAGTTAAGCTTTTCATTTCATTATAGAGCAATATTAACAACATAATTGTATTATTAATTGTAAAATATTAAAATCCATTTCTGATACTAATACGTTCATATTTAATAATTCCTGAATAATAATGTTCATAAAGAAATAAGGTATATTTTGTGTTGGATCAGTTACCTGTCTCATCAGTGCACAGCAGACACACCCACCTACACGATTTGAATATATCACTAACACTGCAGATAACACCTGAAGTAAACATTAATTTGCATACACATAACATAAAAATGAGTCCCGTCTGACTGATTTGCTTCAAATAGAGTGATTTTAGGACAGCGGTTTGAATGTGTCTCAATGGTACTCTGATTAAATGATTACATTTAATCATTTAACAGACGCTTTTATCCAAAGCGACTTACAAATGAGAACAATAGAAGCAGTCAGGTCAACAAGAGAACAACAACAGTATACAAGTGCCATGACAAGTCTGGTTATTCCATATTGGTTTAGGCGCCAAATAGGAAAAGGATCTGCCACCCGCGGTTGATTTTGATATTCTAGGTATTGTCAAATTGCCTGAGTTTTGAGAACGTAGCGGACGTAGAGGAGTATAATGTAAAAGGAGCTCATTCAAATACTGAGGTGCTAAACCATTCAGGGCTTTATAAGTAATAAGCAATATTTTAAAATCTATACAATGTTTGATAGCAAGAGGGAGTGTCAGCCACATTAAAAAAAGTTAACAGCTTAAGTGATTTGTGGATTAATGCTTATTGGACACGAGAAAAATTTTAAACGATTCAGTTCGATTTGGTGAACTGGTTCAAGAAGATATGGTTACATAGAGTGATTCGTTCCTGACCGGATATCACTAAACAGCGAAGATGCTCACAACAGACACGGAAGAGAAGTCAATGCTGAATAAAGTAATAGTTTTTGCTATTTTTGGAACAAAATGTATTTTCGATGCTTCAACAAATTCTATCTGACCCTTTGATGTCACATGGTTTTATTAGTCTGGTATCTGTCTCTCTCTACTGGTTACTCACTCACTCACTCACACTCTCCATTACACACACAGTCTTCCACACACACCTTCACTCACCCTCAGCTGTTTCTGTGTGCCGTACCTCCTCTGAGAGACTGAGACTTGACCGCGTCCAAACCCCCAGACCTGTTCCTTCTGCTGTGTTTTTTCTCTGTTATCAAGGGAACATGCCGTTGACACCCTGGCCGCCCAGATGTCGGATCTTTCCATGCAAGTCTTACAGTTTCTTCAAGATCATAAATAACCCGTCCTGTTACGCTGGTGAGCCAACAGAGTGTCATTCTTTTTTAACTCAATGCTAGGCAGTTTTCTCTCTTCAGCCAGCAACTTACTCAATGAATAAATGAATTATAAGAAAATATATTCCCCAATGGTATTGAAGGCTTCTACAAACTATTTAGTCAGTAAACACACCACTGCATAGTTTTTTTCAATTATAAAACACTAGACAGACACTTACACATCATATAATTGATTTATTTGAGCACTAGAAAAATACAATAAGAATAATTTAAGTAAGAATAATAAGAAAAATAAAAAAAAAGATTTAACTTTGTTTGCCAATTATAGAACATCCTGAGATTGCTAGAGATGCATATTTTACAATGAATTACGATACAAATAAGTGCTGATGTGCTGATGGCCACTTATACAGATGGTAATAACACAAATGTGCCATAAAGTTATTAATCCACTCTCTCTATTCATGTAGATGCGTTCACTATGATAGCCGTGACCATTCAGTAATAGCGAGCTGATTTGGGCTGATTTGCACTCAAACTGATGCTAAACATGCATATACATTCACATTCAACATAAAACACACTCTCACATATATAAAAACTGTTTAAAAATAAAAGAAACAAAGGAAAATGCAATCGCTGTAAGTTCTGCATCCATCAGCTGACGTCAGAGCGCATCACCAGCTCTCAGGACAGAGCGCCAAATTCAAATAAACTATCTTCCGCCTACTTTTCATTCATTCTTTTTTCCGGTGGATCGTCTCATTCTGTTTGTGACACTGTAGGCTGCAAAACCGTGCCTTTACTACCAAGACGCAGTTTCCGACCGTGAGTTATTCCATAACGGACGCAAAAAATTCTGTCGCTGAAGAAATGAAATGTAAACAAAGGAATGATCCATTTTACAACGTTATTGCTTCGTTGGACTAAACGTGCTTCATGAGATGTCGTTCAGTGGACCCTTACCTTCCTAACTAAACCAGAATTTACAGCTGTGGATGTGTTTATGACTTGTTATTACGACGGATCTGGTATGTACAGCGTTTTCATTGCTTATTTTTTATGTTTACTGCTTACACAAATGTAGCAAATAGTCTTTATAAGCTTTCCATTGAAAAACAGCGATCTGTCGTCGATGCTTGAGGCTTAGATCTTTATAATGATACATAGTTTGTCAAGATTAAATTTGTCCTGTTTCATTTAATCTATTCAAAATCACTGACACGTGCGAGTGGAGAGGCTTTGAGGATGATGGCGTTCTGGTGCAGGCTAACAGGTTAAATAGGAGGTGATATGCGTATTTGATCGCTCTACTCACAGGGACAAAGTATCCCATATCCTTTCTACCCTCTGTAAGGGAAGACGTTCCGGCGTGGACTTTTCTATTGAGTTCCACACCCTAGCCACCACATGCAGTTAGAACGAGCCTGCTCTGGTCGCTCGCTTTCTGGAGGGACTTAACGCTGACATGACATGGTCTGTTTTGGATGAGGTTATCGCCCATGAGGTACTCAAACTTCTCGACCCTCTTATTGATTTAGCCATTCGTATTGAGAAGCGTTTTGATCTCCACTGCCGCTACCGAGGCATGGAGACCACCCTACTTCACGCTTCTTCCGCCACATCAGCACCCGCCTCCGCCAGCTGAGTCTGAACCGATGCAGCTGGGGGTTCTTCGCTTCTCAGCTAAGGAACGTGAATGCAGAATCTTCAACAGCTTATGCATGTATTGCAGTTCGGCCAGTCACTTCGTTCATACATGCCAGTTAAAGGCAAACGCTCGCCAGTAGAAGAGGGGTTACTGGCGAGCACAACTTCTCTGGTCTCTCCTCCCAAGGCCTGCACTACCATTCCTACCATGCTTCACTGGCCTGATTTCTCTGTTTTCTCTGTAAGACCTTGGTTGACTCGGGGGCAGAGGGGAATTTCATCAATGAGGCATGGGCTCTGGAACAACGTATTCCTTTGAAGGAACCTGAGGAGGCCACATCCCTTTTCGCCTTAAACGCTAGCGCCCTCCTTTGGGTACACTGAATCTATTCCCTTATCTCTCACTGTTTCTGGTAACCACCACGAGATTCTTTCTTTTTTAATTTTTCACTCTCCCTTTTCCCCTGTAGTTTTAGGGCACCTTTGGCTAGTAAAACATAATCCTCACATTAACTGGTCTAAGGGTACTATTCTTTCTTGGAATTTGTCCTGTCATATCGAATGTTTAATGTCAGCCATCCCTCCTGTTTCCTCTGTCTCTGTTTTCAGGAGGAACCGGGTGATTTGACTGGGGTCCTGGAGTAGTATCTCGATCTGTGGGCGGTTTTCAGTCATTCCCAGGCCACTTCTTTCCCTCCTCATCGTTCCAACGACTGCAGTATAGAGCTCCTTTCTGGTACAACCCTGTCCCGTGGAAGGCTATACTCTCTGTCCTTTCCTGAGCATGAAGCGTTAGAGAAGTATCTTTCTGACTCCCTTAACGCCGGCATGATTGTTCCCTACTCCTCTCTCGCCGGTGCGGGATTCTTCTTTGTGAAGAAGAAAGACGGTTCTTTGCGTCCCTGTATAGATTCGAGGGCTGAATGACATAACCGTTAAGAATTGCTATCCTTTGCCACTTATGTCATCAGCCTTTGAGCTCTTGCAGGGAGCAAAGGTCTTAACAACGTTAGATCTCCGCAACGCTTACCATTTAATTCGCATTAAGGAGGGAGATGAATGGAAGACAGCGTTTACTACACCTTTAGGACACTTTGAATATCGCATTCTCCCTTTTGGTCTTATAAAAGCTCTAGACATTTTTCAAACATTAATTAATGACGTCCTCAGAGATATGCTTAATTTTTTTTTTTTGTGTGTATCTCGACGACATTCTGATTTTTTTTTTCCCTCCCTTGAAGTTCACATACAACACGTACGTTGGGTCATCCAGTGCCTTCTCGAGAACCGAGGCTGTTAAGGCTGAGAAATGTTCCTTTCACGCGTTCCCAGTTACTTTGCTCTGGTCTGTTATCTCGGCAGAGGGGATTAGCATGGACTCTACTAAGATTCAGGCAGTCACCTATTGGCCAGTCCCTGACACTTGTGTCACGCTTCAGTGTTTCCTTGGTTTTGCTAATTTTTAGCAGCGTTTCATATGAAACTATAGTCAAGTGTCCGCGCCGTTGACAGGTCTCAATTCAGTCAAGTCCTGTTTTAGGTGGACTAAGTCTGCCCAGAGGGCATTTTAATTTCTTAAGGTCCTTCCCTTGGGAGCACCAGGTGGCGCTCGTTAGGGGAGGGGGTACTGTCATAAGCCTGGTATTCATCTCTGTCTCCCTCTAATGGTTACTCACTCACACTCTCCATTACACACACACGAGCTGTGTCCAAATTCAGGGTCTGTATCCTTCTTAGGATCCTTCCTACCCGGTTGAAGGAGGATGGGTCCTCCGACGACCGCAAAAACCGGAAGTCAGTGTTTGTGAGTTTGGACAGCCTACCCTTCTTTCAGTTCCCTCCCTTAGCCGTTGCTCATATCCTGTCGCCTAGCAACCGTGACAGCTGCTAAGCATGACGCGGGTGAAGAGCTCATCGTTCTCTCCCTGGAGCTTTATAAACACTTCTGTCTGCTCTTTCGTCCTTAGAAGCGTTAAAAACAGCTTCAATCACTAACAAATAAGCTGTGTGTAAGGGGATATTCACACAGGCAGTAAGGAAGAAGCTAGTTTACGAAAGTAAACTTTTTTCTTTTTTTACATATACACGTACAAATGTAAAAAAAAAATGCTTAACACTAAAACAAAATGGCTATGTAGAAAACCCCTGAAAATATATATTTTTGAAAAGCCAGTCTTTAAAAAACATAGAAAATAATACTCCTCCCCCACTCCGCTACCGCTCGCTTCGTCCTGCCGAAAAGAATTATGGGATAGGTAGGACGCGAAAGGATCCACCACACCCATCCTTCCAATTCGGGGAAAAGGAGGACGCATTTGTGGGCCGCATTTGAAGGATCCTACGAATTTGGACAGCCTTCGTCGCGGCGCTGTGACATAACATCCTTCAAATGAGTCCTCCGAAGGATGTAGACCCTGAATTTGGACACAGCTACTCTTCCACACACACCTTCACTCACTCTCAGTTGTTTCTATCATCTGTTCTATCAGCCTTCGTGCCTCTCACACCTGTTCTCCTTTCCCTCTGATTGTGTTTGTTACTTCTAGCTTCCCCTTTTCCCTGCTTCATTGCCAGATTATTCCTAGAGTTATCTACGCAGAGACTTTCTCTCCTTCCCAAGTTGCTGTCTTTTCCGTGTCCTGTCTGGATCTGGCCTGTATAATTTACTCTGTGTTTGCTGATTATCGGGTTGCTCTCTAGATTATCTAGTAGCTTTCTATCCGCCAGCTGTGTGCCGTACCTCTTCTGAGAGACTGAGACTTGACGCCACCAGACCTGTTCCCTCTGATGTGCTTTTTCTCTGTTGTCAAGGGGATATTTTTGTTATTTGTCTTATTATTTTGACGCTGTTGCTGGTATTTATCTCAGAAGAGGATTTCTGTTCAACTGGACTGTTGCTTTATCTTTATTAAAGATATTATATTGCATTTCTCTCTTGGGTCCTTTCTCACCTTCCATATCACATGGACTAGTTTGATGATGTTTTTCTTACCTTTCTGGACATGGACAGTAGACCGTGCACACAGTTTCAATGGAGGGCCTGAGAGCTCTCTGACTAAATCTAAAATATCTTAAACTGTGTTCCAAAGATGAACATAGGTCTTATGGGTTTGGAACGACATGAGGGTAAGTCATTAATGACATTAATTTTAATATTTGGGTGAACTAACCCTTTAAAATGATCAATCCTAGGATATAAATACAGCTGACTTACCTGTCTTCATTGACAGTTTATCAGCATCTCCCCCTCCACCTCATCTCCTCCACTTAGAGTTAATTTTACTCTTTTATGTACGAGGGGGGTACTCTAGGTTCGGGCCATTCCTGAGCTCGGAGCCCTTCCCCGGACAGCAAATATGCATTATAATACTTCAGCTAATTATATGTAAGTGTGAACTCATGAATTCATCATAAATGAGTGAACCAAAACAAATATGATAACTTTTTAACTGCAACCCTTATTTTCTTAAAGAATAAACACTTATTTTCTTCTAGAATAAACATTATATGAAAAAAAATATTAAAAAAGACCCCTATTAGCCCTTTTTTAACATTTCTAAAGTTATTTGGCTACTCAAAGGAGGATGTTATTATCTTTTGACTCCCTGATGGCACCTTCCTTAAAAAAAAAAAAAAGTAGATATGAGAGCGAATAATATATTTAAAAAAGAAAAAAGTGGGTGCTTGGTTTCGGAAAATGAATAAAACTCGTAAAAATTGCTATGATGAAAAAGTCATGCTAACTTATTAATTCATAGAAATAATTTAACTAATGTAAAATTTCAACTTTTTTAAATGAACAATTCCTGTATAAAATTTGACAGCAACCTTATATCAAACATTTTTAAGTTGTCCACAGCTGAGCATCGCTGGAGGCAGTAGAGCTGTAATCGGGCCATAAAAGTTAGGCCCGACAGGACCCAAGCTCAACAGGTTTTGGCCCGAGCCCGACAAGTACATTTTGATTGACAGATTTTTTTAAAGCCCGAACCTGTTTACAGCCCGAAATTATTCAAATGTGCACACACACTCAGCTCTTCATTTATACATGTTTTAACATAATTTATTCATACTAACGTAGACTAGACCACTTGGAAGTTGGAATAAAGAAATAAAATAAGTCCTCTTAACATCGTAACATCTCAGGACTCTAAATAGACATAGGCTCACTTAGCCTATAAGTAGACCAATGCACCAATAAAAACAAAAATCTTTTTTATCAAATCAAATTAAGATAAATTCTTAATTAAGATAAAGGCTCTGCCGGATTTGCTTCTCCACTAGCAGCTGGCATTTAATAAAAGAATAATGCCAACATTAATGTAAATACTCTGTCCACATTGTGCATTTAAGAGTCAATGAATACTTAGTTATCATATGAAAAACTTTTACTCACAGAGATTAGGCTAAGTCTACATGTTTTTGTGGAGGAACATTATTGAATGCACTGTAGATGTCTTCAGCGCGCTCCTGCCGTCATTGATGGTGCATCATTATTTATAACAATTTATAACAACGTTTTCATAATTTCTCAGAGGGCAGGCTTCAAGTATAACTCGTTTGAATAATGGTGCTTCATATAACATTATCCAGAGAAACAAATGTTAATGATAAATCCCCTGTGATGTTTGTACTGGCTACTGTATACAGGCCAGGAGGGCACCATACAGACTTTATTAAAGAGTTTGGTCATTTTACATCCGAGTTAGTTCTGGAAGCAGATAATGTTTTAATAGTTGGTGATTTTAATATCCATGTTGATAATGAAAAAGATGCATTGGGATCAGTATTTATAGACATTCTGAACTCTATTGGGGTTAGACAACACGTTTCAGGATGTACTCATTGTCGAAATCATACTCTAGATTTAATACTGTCACATGGAATTGATGTTGATAGTGTTGAAATTATTCAGCCAAGTGATGATATCTCAGATCATTATTTAGTTTTGTGCAAACTTCATATAGCCAAAATTGTAAATTCTACTTCTTGTTACAAGTATCGAAGAACCATCACTTCTACCACAAAAAAATGGTGTATCCAAATTCCTTAGCATTATCCAGAACAACTTGATGATGTAACAGAAACTGTGGACTCTCTATTTTCTAGCATTTTAAATACAGTTGCTCCTTTACGCTTAAGGAAGGTTAAGGAAAACAGTTTGACACCATGGTATAATGATTATACTCGCACCCTAAAGAGAGCAGCCCGAAAAATGGAACACAGCTGGAGGAAAACAAAACCAGAGGTATTTCATATTGCTTGGCGGGAAAGTAACCTATCCTACAGAAAAGCATTAAAAACTGCTAGATCCGATTACTTTTCTTCTCTTTTAGAAGAACCCCAGGTATTTTTTCCGTACAGTGTGTTGTGTAAATTTTATCTGACTAAAGAAATATACAGATGTGAATATACATAAATATACAGATCTTTGTTTCCAACCAGCAAAGGTAATTTAAACCATTGTTCTTACCATTGATGTCTTCTCTGTGGCAATAGAGAGTTCTGCACTTCTTTCCACCAGAACTAGATCAGCTCAGTTGGGTCTTTGCCGCTGCAGAGCTTCGTAATACCGGATCACGAACAAACTAAAATAATAACTTTACTCATAATAAATTACTCAGAGACTTGTTTAAAAGTTTTAAACGCATCACAATTGTACATGGTTTCGCTTTATTTTAAACAGTAACTCATAAGCAAAATAATAACAAAAAGTAAAAGCATAAGTCTTCACCCCGAGATGCGGCAGGGGATGTGTCCAGACCATAACATTATATAGTCCCAAAAACAATACATCTTTTCTTCCGTATGCCTCCTTTTGGTGAAACACATTAACACATCCGCATGCACGCACACACTCACAGTCAGGTTGCTATGGATACAGGAAGTATGACATTTACTTTTTTAGAAACACCTCTTCAGCACACATACATTAAGTAATTGCTGCTTTATTTTCTTTTTTATTAAAGCAAATAAATCTTTCTCTAAGCTGTTACAAAATCTTAAGGCGTGGGATAAGTAAGTAGCTATTGCTAAATTGCACAGCATCCTCCTCCCTGTGTTAATCAGATTAAACTTTTTTACAATTTTTTAGTAAGAAAGTCCATCTTGCAATTCATGTTGCAAGATGCATTTCCTTGCACACTCATTATTATATTAGCAAAAAGCAAGCATACTTGACAGTCTCAACTGGCTTACGTGACAGTTTCAACTGTTGAGCAAATGTTAACATCATACATTTCTTATTACTGCCTTTTAAGGTTGATGTCTAACAAATCATATATCTCATTATTACCTTTTAAGGGTTTTCTGGTCTTGCAACAGAGGTTTGCAATCTCAAGGCCTCGACATCATTTGCAAGAGACTGCAACTCCAAATTAACATTAACCAACTCAATACCTTTAATGATTTTCTCATCATTTTTATTATCTTCTTGTTCATGTTTTCTTGTTTTCGTATCAGTTGAATTATTCCTCTTATCTTAGAAACAATTTTCTGCTGGCTCATCGGTTGATCTCCTCTTCTGTTTCTCTCGACGCTTGTCTTTCTTCTTTTGTCGTTTGACCTTCTTGCTCCAGTCTTTCTGGAGGCCTTCAACAAGTAAATCATCAAAATCAATCTCTATTTTACCTGATTCATTATCACATTATCACCCAGTGAGACACGATTGGGAATATTGTGACTAGGTGACCCCATCTCAAAATTGGGAATCTCCAAAACACTCTCACTTGGGGTAAATTGTCAAAAATATTTCCTCTCGTCCTAGTACTCTTCACTGGAATTCTATCTTCAACACATTTCACCAAAATGTTCCCAACTCTCACACTTCTATACAGTTTCTCAATGAACACATCAAAAACATTCCTCCTGTTTCTGATTAATGTCACTTCTATCAATTCTCCCATTTCCATTTCAGAATATGGATCTTGATTTCTAGGCAGTTCATGCATTAGGAACTTGTCAATTCCGTCTCTTTCCACAAAAACCCAGGATTCTCCTGCATAGCCAAAGCCTCTCTACGATTTTCGGCCAGCTTTTCGCCAGCTCTATGAACCATCTGAAACTCATCCTACTCAGTGTGCCACCAGGCTCCAGGATCATCACTGCTGGGCCCTGGAAGAGATTCATATCAATCAAAACACTAATACATAAACTGCTCTATACTCTCAATTCCCCATACCCCTATAATTAACTTTAAATCTTTTCGAACAGTTTTTTTTTTTCTAAAAGTTTTAATTATTCTGAATTTAATGTTGTAGTTTGCTTGAAACATGTTGTACACTTTTCCAATGCCTTACTCAACTTGTAAAACTGATAAAAAATACAGCCACCAGAGATTTCTATTAATTCCTTGCAAAAGCATCCATAAAATATAAACACCAACCTGGCATCCAGTACCAGGGATTTCAGGAATCAGAAATCCTCCGGCTTCTGTCTTATTCTCATTCCTTGCGGTTCCATTGTTTGTCCCCTTGGATGCCATTTTTATCGTTAACAATTGAGATCTTATGTTGGAATTACGTATAGTAATTGGTTTCAATAAATTTCAATGAGTTTTCTATTTTCAAATAGAAATTCCCTAAATATCCAGTTGGTTTTGTCCAGGTACAAGTGAAACTGTATATAGTTGTAACTGTCTTATTTGCTCTATATACAATATATATATATATGTTTTTACTCCACCTACTTCCCTTTTTATTATCCTAATGATTATCTTTTCCTAATCCTTTTAAGGTATGCTACGTTTTCTCTACAATAATGGTTTTTCTAAGTGATGCTTATTTGTTCGTTTAATACGTTTATGCCCTTTAGCTTGAAAATCTATTAATTTTCCTAATACCGTTAATACATCTCCATTTTCTTTTCTGGACATCATTCTTTGGCCTAGAGATGCACAGAAACATTTTATAATAACCATTATTATAACTAGTCCTAATACAATTAATCCTCCATATAAAATGTACCATCCGGCTCTAATAAAGAGATTAATTAGACCACTCCATAAATCCATTGTAACGAAATTAAACACAGCTTCAGCTGCATTCTTTACACCTTCCACACCTTTTTTTCACAAATTTTCCAGGATCTTCAAACCATCTTGGTCTTCCTTTTATTTTCTGACCTTTGATCTCTATACTGGTATTAAATAGATCATTTCTCAACCAGTCTAAACCCAGATAATAATTTCTATCTTTTGCTTTCCACCAATTTTCCTTCCAATTTCTTCTTTCAATTGTTAGTGACAAATCATCAATTGCTATAGCATATAATTTGATTAAGGGTACATTTTTCCCTCCTTTTGGAACTCTATACCTTAACATGCTATTTGTTGCATAATACACTGGTCCATAAAACATTTTCCACTGAGGATTCCTATTCACTATCCTTATCACTTCTCCAGTTCCATAAGTCATTTCATATTTGTTAGCCAGTTTACTTCTCTTAAAAGTCCAAGGTAAGGGAACTATTCCCTTACTCCAATAACATAACACTGATGCTATTTGATTAATAGTAATTTGACTTTAATTAATAGTAATCGCTAAAGAAAACTAGATTATGTCTATAAATACCTTCCTTGTCTTTCCTTCAATCAAGGTTTAATCTTTTTAAGTATAGTCTTCTCTTTATACTTAAGTTCTCATTTGTTTTATTCCCTGTGATTGGATCTGTACCATTACAAAAAATCTCACAGTCCATATTCTCTTCATCTTTGTCACAGAACTGAGCATAGGAAAAAAATCAACATTATCAGTCTTTATGTATTTGTATTTTTGTCCATGGTATTTTTTACCCATTTCTTTTCTAACACATTGTTCTATTTGTTTCACCTTATCTTCATAATAATTTTTAATTTCTATTTCTGTTTGTAATTTTTCTTTTATTTCCATTTGGATTAAATATACATCAGTTTCCCATTTAACTTCATCTATTTCCCAGTAACCTATTTTGAAATTAACCCTTTTGGCGCCACGGTTGAGTTTACTTGACAAGATGCGGCACTGAATAAAACGGCCGATTTTGTCAAATAGGGTGTCAAATTTCATGCAACCTCCCCTGCACCAGATAGCAGACATGTAATACTTCATCTCTGACTGAAAAAAACGTCATGCTCCTATACAAAATCTTCGAGCAAGAGAGCATTGAATCAGTGCGAAAAAAAGCGGAGCTTGTGTGAGAGTGAGCCATTTTATCTGACCAATATTGTCAACGTCAGTGAGTATTGGCATTAGATTATTATTATTTTCATTATTATTATTATCTAGTGGCATCAATAAAGCTTCAATAAAGCCGCAATGAGGTGTTGGAACTTCTATCCGCGGACACTGATTCTGAAGGGGAATATCTGCATTCAGAAGATGACGGTGATACTGAAAGTGAAAGTATAGCCCTACACCAAGCACAGACGGTTAATCCTTTGCCCAATGTAAATAATTGGTCCTTTGCCAAATGTCAGAGGTGTGAACAATGTTAGCCGGGGTCGGAGTGTTCATCGCGAAATTAGCAGGCGTGTTATTGTTGCAGGGACGAGGCGGGAGATTTGTACCGCGCTAGACATGTATATTTGTCTTCTGACTGCACTTCTCCGCAATCACGGCGACAGTTTTGTAGTGGAGACTTTGTCTAATGCCACTGGGTATGTTAGACGAGGTCGAAGTATTCATAGTACAGTTAGGAGGCAAGGTGGAGAGTAGCAATGACACTGACAGTAGTCCGTGCTGTGCACACTCGGTGCGTGCGCGAGGCTGATCTCTGGCCGCGCAGCTCGTAGCAGAAGCAGAGGCGATGTGACACGGGGCATAGCTTTTGAGCTAATCAGGTCTTGTCTACTTGTGTTTGTGTGTCATATGAATAATATATATGTGCCCCGTACATGGAATTAGAGTCCCTGCTGCATGTAGTAAATTGAAAATCCCAACTGCTACATGCATTCGGTTTGTTTCTACCATTTATTAGTAATGATTAACACAGTTTGTTTACTGCTTACTATTTACCTGAGCATTCAGTATTGTGCAATATAGCACAAAGAAGGTGAGGGACATTTTTTAATTTAAACATGTGATTTTTCATGAAAATTCTATAATTCAAGATTAATACCCCCATATGACGTCATAATATGCAAATTAGATGGGAAAATAAAATCCCTACATAAACATTGGATCATCCTTAATATTTTTATAATTGACAGAAAGTCTCTATCTTTTATAAATTTTAAGATATAGCCTTTTGAAATTAAGATGTCAAAATCGAACATTTTAGGAAAAAACCTCTGGCGGTTAAAGGGTTAAATTTCACTCCAGGTAAAGCTAATCTCTTTTTGTGATTAGATGTAATTTCTAGTTGTGCGTATCCTGTTTTTATTGATCCTACTGATCGATCTCTTACTGTTTTTAACACAACAGTAAGAGTAAATAACATACCATTGGTTTCTATCCATTTTTCCAAATTTTCCCTTATTCCTGCTGCACTTTTTACTTTATCCATATTTTTATCTCTCTTACTTCTTTTAACAGTACCTTTATATTTACACTGTCTTATTGTCCAGGGGTTAAAATCTTTTGCTGATCTAAATATCCAACAACCCCCTAGTTCCTCATTTTCACTTGTACTGTAGGTAGAACCTATAAAATATTAAATAGTCTTATTCCCTTCTTGTTCTTGGATAAAACTATTTTCTTCGTATACTTCAATGTCACTACTGTGCCAATGTTTTATTTTTACTGTAACGGATATGCAGGTCATCGATTCATGGGTTAAATTCAGGCATACAAATGAAACCTTTTTGCACAAAATGCCTGGCCTGGCGCCAGCCTGGCTGGACTTAAATTATTTACGATACCCGTGCGAGCCTCAAAGGAGAAACAACACTGCCCCCACACACACATTCCTGAACACACACACACAAATTTTCTCAATAAAAAAGTCCTTAATAATATGTATTTTAAATATGTTTATGGATTGCATAAAATGGTTAATCCTTGTTATGTGAAGAGTATACGTTGCTAGCTTATACTTTGGGAAATGTCTCTCCTCATTTTAATGTTCTCAAATAGAGTCATTGGTTGTTACTCTACTCCTTTGCAGCTCATAAAACTTTATGACCCCACTGGACAACAGGACAGGAAAGAGTCCATTCACTGGTACCTTTTTCTCAATGTATCCTAAACTATTACTTATTCAATGTGGTCTCAATGTATGAAGTATTGTTTTTGGTGCATTAAAGATTCCCCATATAAATTGGAGAATCTGCAGTTTTATCATGTGTTAATCAAATCTTTAAATGTGTGTAATTCTGCATTTGAATGTAACTTCATGTTTTGATCATTTATATATATCATTTTTGGTATCTGTTTAATCGTCATGTTTTGACAGACCCATTTATCTAAGGCAAAGTGATGAAATATGTATTAATCTGGAATTACGAACTTGCTAGAATATCACTGTTGAAGTCTAATAAGCCCCAAAGTTAGTAGGGTGGGTGTTTCCACAGAGACTAAGGAACTTTTCCCCGCTTCAGATCGCGGACGTTCATTGGTTGTTCACGCGAACAGAGGCGTGAACCATCCCAAGCCATAAGAGCCGACCGAACAAGGTCCGCCCTCTTCTTCTTCCTCTCTCTGCGTTCTCTGACACGCTGCTCTCCTGTGCGACCAACGTCGCTCCCGCTCGTGCCCATGCACGGCCTTGGGCCGCGCTCATATCGCCGTCCCCCTCAGCACAGGGACTGAGAGGAGCCAGTCTCATGGCTCCTTCGGAAGCTTTCGTTTTCTTTGTTTTGTTTTATTTTCTTTACTAAGTTTATTCTCCTCTCCACACGAGAAAGATGAATTCTGAAACACTGCCTTGTTAAACCTTTCAAATACCGCGCGATTCCGCAGCAGCCCGGAAGAGGAACGAACACCCCTTGCCACAAAGGACCACGTTGCTCCACGCTCACGTCAATCTCCTCGCTGCTCCAGCGTGCGCCGGTCTCCAGCACGCACACGCTGGTTTCAAAAGATCAAGCGTCACACTGGGCCATGCAAGTATCTTTCTCTATTGAGATTTAAATGCTGCTTAAAGTGTATCTATGATTTGAGTCGTTGTTGGCTTCCAAAAAGTTACTGTCTATGATTTTCTTACCTGAGCTCATTCTGTGATCTCTTTCTCTCTCTCACTCTCTCTCTCCCTCATTTGGATTCCGTTATGTCTTGTACAAAGTTTACTGTCTGTATTGTCATACGCATATTTACTCTATGTGATTTGTAGTTTGATGTATCATTAGTCAATTATTAAAAACCCATATATTCATTTTTGCCTTGGCCTCCACCCCACTCACATTACAAGTCACTGAAGTGTCTGATCTTTAGCTACAAGCTTTAAATTTAGAAACTTATCATAATGATAGGATAATGTTTTCATGGCCAGAGAATATTTTTCCTTGAATTATAAGAAGTGATTATGAAATTATGTACTTGTGAGATAAGTCGCAAGACGCGAACTCACTCCTAACTGACTGAAGCAAAAAGCTGATCAGTCAGCACGTTAGGTATTTATAGAAACTTAACAGTATAGTCACTGTTAATTTTTAATGAAAGTAAACTGCAGTATAATGTTAAAAAGTCTCCTGTGAAGAAAGACCAAGATCTTTTTACAGTGAGAACATTTTAATATGAATAATTAAAAGATAAAGAAATCTTTTATTAGATGCAACATGTAAATCTGAACATGAGCGATGTTCCTCTGATTCAGTTAAAAAGGCCTTGCTTATTAAATATCGTTATTGAATTCGTGGTAAACCACAGTGATATTCAAAAAAATTTACGATAAAAACTCCTGGTCTAAAATTGGCTTAGCTACCCGATTTTAAACCTAAAACATTTAAATCATAAGTGCTATTTTGATAAATGTTTATGGGAGTTCAACAGATGTAAAAATTCCTGTTTTTCACATTTGTGTCTGGGCAGTGAAACGAATCCTGTCCTTACACTCTTGTGCAGTATATAGCACCTCAGAGATCATAAAACCTTTTTCTGTTTGTTACTTGTGATTTTTAATGCAGAAAATCAACCTGACAAACGATCAGATTCTAAGTCATATTGAAATTGTAATTCCGCTATCTAAACACCAGAGGGAAGGAAGTTTAGAAGTTTCAAGTTACGCCCTGCTTTCTGATTCCAGCTTGCATGAGTGCAATTCCGCCATCCCGTGGCCGTTTCAGATAATGCGCTCTAATTGCTAAACTTTTTCCCCTGTGATGTATTGAATTAGATGTCTAAATTCTCGATAATTATGTGCATTTACAGCTTTGCTCGTGCAAATATTATTACAGGGAAACAAAAGAATTTTCCCTTCCTTTGACTGTTCACACTTACTTTAGGATTGGTTCAAACATGATTTGAATTAAAATGTAATTGTTTAATAGTGGAAATCTAGATGTTTCAGGTCAACTACTGATTGACCCACTTAGAAGGTAAGCCATCTAGTGGCAGTCTCCTGTTAAATCAACTAACAGACCTCTGTCTTTTCCATTCTGTTTTGAATTGCATGTCCACTTTTACACTTTTTGATTAATCTCACTGTTTGATTAATTTCATTATTATTAATAACTTACAGCTATCATATATTATTCAGATTTTCCTTTTAATTCTTACATGCTTACTTTAAATTTTGATTTAAACCAGTTTTGAATTTTTAATTTGAATTAAGTTTTCTGCTTGCCAGGTTAAGCATAGAGAGGCAGTACTTTCCCCCCCCCCCCCCCCCCCCTTTGTGGTGAAAACCAGCTACTTCTTCTCTCGTGTTTCATTCCTGTCTTTTATTTTGATTTTTATTATTTTTCTTCTCTCTTTTGGCTTAGGTTATTTTGATAATTACCATTATTATCATAATTCCTTTGTTTTGTTTTATCATTATTAGGTAAAGCTGTTACCTCTCATTTCTACATATATATTTACTCAATTGATGTTAAACAAACAAAACCTTAATTAACTTTAAGTTTCTTTTGTTCATCCTTTGTGTATTTGATTGTAGAACTCCCTTGGGGTTTGGACCGTCAACTCAGGTTTCCTGTGAGCAAGGCTGCCCGACCGGTGCCCGACCACTGGCTGCGAGTGAAACTCGGTTCCTCTTGTCTCTGTCCGTTAGCGGCACGCAGTGGAGACATCAGCAATTTGGCACTCCAAAGGTTGTGTTAAAAGTCACAAGCTGTTCAAGAGGGCACAATGCCAGAATAACGGAGGACCGGGGACACTGCGGTTGAGTGTTTGGGGAGCGCCGGAGAGGTTGCCCAAGCCACTGGTTTCCACCTGAATGACTTCAATTCACCCAGGTGAACCAAATGTGATAAAACCGATCCACTTATTATAAGCCACAGAATATAAGATATTCCCCCGGATATATTTTAAGTGTTTGACCCTTTTGTTTCTTTAAGCAACACCATATTTCTAGGTTTCCTACCCAGATAGCCCACTCACCTGTTGGCCCTATCTTAAAACCTAGCAGTAGGCTTAGACCTCCATATTCTCACTAACACATTGTGTTTCTATTGTTTTTATCTCATTTCAAGTGTTGTTTCACTTCGATCTTTTTCTACTCTCTGTTCTGTTGTGATTTGTTTCTTTCATTTCACATAGAGACAGTAACCTGTGAGAAGCCACCAAGGAAGTTAAATAGTAGAGCGACAACCAGCAGCCGGTGTCATCATGCGACCCGCTAGGCTACTGCCTGTCAAATCTCCATTTCAGGTCCTTTGTTGACCCAAGTTAATTGGCTACTTAACTGTCTGACTGCATCAGTTAGCCCCAAAATTCTCAAAGACGGCACAGCCCGTATGAATATAGTTTGTTAAATGTAGAACGAACTTGCATTGGTCTTTTTGTGTGTGTGTGCTGTGCTTCTCTCACCAACAGAGAGTCAGGATGTTCCACTCATCCAGTCCAGCAGTCCACGGGGGCCACCTCTCGACATGGTTGAAAGCAGTGATGACCCCCTTGGAAGGACCAGGCCCCAACCCAGAGTCATCTTGATCAGCTCCTCCTCGAGACCCAGAACCAGTGAGAGGAAGAGGACGACACAGATCCAGAGCTACAGAAAGGAGTTGAAAGACTTCACAATGGCCTGCAAGATCTTCACCTCGACACAGATCAAAGAGAACAGCTGGAGAGAGAAGCCAGAAAAGAACTCAACAAAAAACTCCAGCAAGGTGACACTCTCCTAAAAAGAGCAGAGACTGAACTGAAAGAGAGAGACTATAAAACCTGGGCCTGCAAAACACACTTGCTAGCGGCCAGAGCTAAATTCAACAAGCTTACTCTGCAGAGAGACAAGCTCCAAGATGAACTTGACAGTGTTCACACATAACCGAGACAATCTCACAGGTTACAGAGTGGCTGGATCGGAGAAACGCACACCACAAAGTTTCTCCCGTCCTGCCACTCCAACCCTTTCAGCTAAGAACCCAGAGCTGAAAAAGGGGGTGTAAGCTCACGACTCAAGAAATCACCAGCCAGCTTTCAAGAACACCTGTCAACAACGGAGGGGAAATAACCCTTCCAGAGAACGCATGCCACAAAACCCTGTACGGCTCACAGAGAACTTGACAAGCTAGCCAGAAGCATCCCTACGTTCAAGCGAGATCCTGCAGGAGGACACGACGTTCATGCTTCTTTACAATCCATTGACTTTCATTTGCAAACTGTCACCAACGTGACAGATGTGAACACATTGTACCTGTTAAAAATTACTGCGGGCCGTGATGTGCATTGTTTTCTGGATCATCAACCAGAGACTGTCAAAGCGTACTACCAGCAACTACTACAAACTTTGATTCTTGAATTCTCTGATCCAGACTTAGACCATGAGCTCCTTAATGCAATGGACCTCAAACAGGGCCGACTTGAAAACCCACAGACTTTCTGTAGTCAGCTACGAAAAGTCTACTTCGGAGCATGCAACGAACCAGGTATGGAACAGGATGTCAACTTAAAAACTCTGTTCCCCCTAAACCTACATGCCAGTTGGAGTTTTCATCTCAGAGTCCCAACGTGTCCACGTAACAGGACTACACAAGAGTTACGGAACTTAGCCCACAAAGCTTGCACCGAGCAAAAGACTATTGGTGAAAAGACTGTGAAAAACCCCAAAGTTGCTGTCTCTGAGCACTGCTTGGAGGTAACCCTAGAGGGCGCCCTACGACACCACAGCCACAAACATTTTTACAGAGAGTCAATACCGTTCCAAGCCAGCAGAGGGCAACACAATCGTGGTGGTGCTCGTCCAATGCACCGGAGCGAGCGATTCCCACCATCCAGGACACAAAGCCCCGACAGCCGGCAGTGGAACCACTCTCGACATGACACTGGTCAACACAATCCTGAGCCCACGTCAGAAAAACACAGTGCAGCCACGTCTGAGACAGCAGAGATCCTGAGGGTGCTGAAAGATCTTCTTCACATGAAAACTCACAAGGAAGATGAGCCAAGCACCCAGAACACTGCTCGTCATCCACAGACTACAGAGCTAACTGTCACAGCACAAGGTGACAGCATCACCCAAGCTCCACAGCTGACAGCTGCACACCCTGAACGAGACAGCACAGGTCCTCACACCAGGTACCACAAACACAAAGTACCAGAAAATGCTGTTTTGACTACCTGCCTTCGCAGCGAGCTACACAAGACTGGTCCTTATCACCCATCGATCGTCACACCTGCCCTGATGCCAACATTCCTGGGCAGCCTTGTCAAAAAGGGGGTGGGCCGAAAAGGAGTCAGCATGGAAGACCTGATCGACAAAGGATTTAACCTGATGGTGATCTCATCTCACCTTTTCAAAAGACTCCAATTTGAAGCTAAGAGACAAGTTCGAACTCTTACACCTCAAACTTATGAACTGAATGTACAGGCGTACAGACAGAATGACATCCGGTTTGAACAGGTTGTTTCCATTCACCTGACAATCGTTCTGATGAGGCTAGTACATCCCTTGTATGTCTCACCAATGAACACTCATACATTTCTCATCGGCAAAGACCTGCTAGACCACTTTGACCCTTTTCTGAACTTCAAACAGCTAAAAGACTTTGCTCAAGTGCGAGAACCTCTTTCCCTCCAGCCACACAGGTTCCTAGAGCCAGACTGTCAGGCCACAGAGGTCACGGGAACTCCCACAGAGCCAGACGGTCAGGTCACAGAGGTCACGGGAACCCCAGCAGCCAGCCATGAGTACAACACCCTAACGACAAGCCTCTGTACCTTAGTCAACAAACAGGGTACGGTGGCACCAGCTTACACCAAAGGGGTCGCTGTTCGGCTCAACCTGCAATGTGGTCAAACCTTAAACCACACGCTGGGTTTCTTCCAATCCTCACCTGAATGTGTGGAACTCGGACTCACACTTGCAAACAACAAGCATGTCAAACACCAACACCTGTTCCAGCAATGTGATAACATCACAAAATCACACAATGTGACAGTGTACTGGAGGAAGGTAAAAGGACACTCGAAGCTACCAAGTCTAGACAAGGACTTTAAAGATCAAACTGACACCCTTGCCAAAACTGGCACACTAAACAACATTCTGTGGTCACTCCCAACCCACCCACCCACATTCAAGGTTGAAGTGATTACACACAGCATAAGAACTTTACTAGCTAAACTGCCTACCTCAGAATCGCTTACGCTGGCTCCGTTGTCTACACAGACCAACATAGCGGACATGCAGGCTTCTGAAACCTCCATAACGACTTTGTTTTAGCCAAAAGAGAGGACAGTTGCCACCGAGAGAACCCCTGAGACTCCTGATCACCGACGACAGGGCACACTACCCCAGCACTGTAACCAAACAGCTGTACAGCTGTACAGGGATCCGATGGGGAGAGGACTCCCTCACTCACACTGAGGCCGGTGTCAAACACATGTTCAGCCAACATGAGAAAGTGACTGTTACACAAATGGAGTTAAGTGGACACCACGACCGCTCCAAACAGTTCCCGGGAGCTTTGCTCAGAGCCGCTGCTGCCGCCAGAATGTTAAACATTGTTATGTCCAGTGTCAATGCAGCGAACCAGACCGTAAACTCCTTGAAACCACTGTTTACTGTCTTCCAGAAGGACTTTACCCAGACTCAGCTGTTTACAGCATTAACAACAGACATGCGGTGGGAGGTTAGCTCCTCCAAGGACAGCCTAACCACGAGTAAAACCCCACCATACATGATACCCTTAAGCCTTGTGTTAACTGTGCTGTCTTACGCCATCACCATGCCAGCTGACCTGCTACAAAAACACCTGGCCAACTCTCTGGATAGTGCCATCCTACGGCACGTCAACCCCTAACAGAGAGAAGTGAATGTGCGCCTGAACCAACCCATCAGCAAGTCAAGCCAAGTCTACAGACTTAAAGACATTGTCAGTGTCAGGTTGCGGAAAAGCAACACCCACACCAAGACACACAGTCCAGATGTGGTGGCCTAACACGACAGTGACACACAGCTGTACCTGGCCCCAAACATGCACATGTGGACTTTGACCAAAGACATTCATTATCTCTGCCTTAGCAAACCCTTCCTCAGACACAACGCTGAAGGAATCTGTGGGTTGCCACCCCGGGTCATCGATACGCGCTGCCCTGCCGAAGCCAAGCCTCATACACAAGTCACAGAAACGCAAGCAGAGATTGTGGGTGACAGATAGCTCATCAACACTCCTGTGCACTCAGCTACACTGACCCACAACCAGCATGACACTGCCACCCGTGTTAACCTGCTTGACCAAGTACTGAAAGGTACCACCCAACACAATGACATTACTCCCGTCGACACAGCCCTCCAAGCACTGTCGCAACAGCCCGTTCTGAACCTTTCATCTGCGGTCCGAGCCTGGACTGCTGCCGACACTGCACGGTGCATCTCCACTGTCATTGGTCCTGCCCTGACTCTTGGCGTGACCTTCATCCTATACAGGATACTCAACGAGATGCAAACCTCTACAGCCAAACTCACGACAACTGTGGCTGGAGGTCTCCGATGGAACCCCCGGAAAGGGGGTGCCAAGTCAAAGACAACACCGAACCTCATCAAGCTGAAATCTCAGCTCCAGGAACCACCTGCCATCTTGAACCACCTGCCATCATGATCCACCTGCTACATGACCATCACGATTCACCAGTCATCTGCCCATCCTTGCCTGGCATCAGCCTAGCTGGACTTAAATTATTTACGATACCCGTGCGAGCCTCAAAGGAGAAACTAACAACCCCCCCCCCCACACACACACACACATTCCTGAACACACACACACAAAGTTTTCTCAAAAATAAAGTCCTTAATAATATGTATTTTAAATATGTTTATGGATTGCAGAAAATGGTTAATCCTTGTTATGTGAAGAGTATAAGTTGCTAGCTTATACTTTGGGAAATGTCTCTCCTCATTTTAATGTTCTCAAATAGAGTCATTGGTTGTTACTCTACTCCTTTGCAGCTCATAAAACTTTATGACCCCACTGGACAACAGGACAGGAAAGAGTCCATTCACTGGTACCTTTTTCTCAATGTATCCTAAACTATTACTTATTCAATGTGGTCTCAATGTATGAAGTATTGCTTTTGGTGCATTAAAGATTCCCCATATAAATTGGAGAATCTGCAGTTTTATCATGTGTTAATCAAATCTTTAAATGTGTGTAATTCTGCATTTGAATGTAACTTCATGTTTTGATCATTTATATATATTATTTTTGGTATCTGTTTAATCGTTATGCTTTGACAGACCCATTTATCTAAAGCAAAGTGATGAAAAATGTATTAATCTGGAATTACGAACTTGCTAGAATATCACTGCTGAAGTATAATAAGCCCCAAAATTAGTAGGGTGGGTGTTTCCACAGAGACTAAGGAACTTTTCCCCGCTTCAGATCGCGGACATTCATTGGTTGTTCACGCGAACAGAGGCGTGAACCATCCCAAGCCATAAGAGCCGACCGAACAAGGTCCGCCCTCTTCTTCTTCTTCCTCTCTCTGCGTTCTCTGACACGCTGCTCTCCTGTGCGACAAACGTCGCTCCCGCTCGTGCCCATGCGCGGCCTTGGGCATAGGGACTGAGAGGAGCCTCATGGCCCCTCCGGAAGCTTTCGTTTTCGTTGTTTTGTTTTGTTTTCTTTACTAAGTTTATTCGCTTCTCCACACGAGGAAGACGAATTCTGAAACACTGCCTTGTTAAACCTTTCAAATACCGCGTGATCCCACAGCAGCCCGGAAGATGAACGAACACCCGGTGCCACAAAGGACCACATTGCTCCACGCTCACGTCAAGCTCCAGGCTGCTACAGCGTGCGCCGGTCTCCAGCACGCACACGCTGGTTTCAAAAGATCAAGCGTCATACTGGGCCATGCAAGTATCTTTCTCTATGGAGATTTAAATGCTGCTTAAAGTGTGTCTATGATTTGAGTCGTTGTTGGCTTCCAAAAAGTTACTGTCTATGATTTTCTTACCTGAGCTCATTCTGTGATCTCTTTCTCTCTCTCACTCTCTCTCTCCCTCATTTGGATTCCGTTATGTCTTGTACAAAGTTTACTGTCTGTATTGTCGTACGCATATTTACTCTATGTGATTTGTAGTTTGATGTATCATTAGTCAATTATTAAAAACCCATATATTCATGATTGCCTTGGCCTCCACCTCACTCACATTACGAGTCACTGAAGTGTATGATCTTTAGCTACAAGCTTTAAATTTAGAAACTTATCATAATGATAGGATAATGTTTTCATGGCCAGAGAATATTTTTCCTTGAATTATAAGAAGTGATAACTTTATTGAAAATTGATAGGTCAATCTTACGGCCGTTTGCTGGACAAACCACTGTTTGATTTGCAGTAATTTACAATAAGAGATATCACAATAATTTATATGAAGAATGGAATATTGACATATTAATGAGTAAGTTACAGTGCCCTGTAATTAATTATTGGTATAGACATTTAAGCTATTTTTCATAATCAATAAAATTTATTGTAACTGTCATATGAGATATATATATTAATCATATTCCTGATTAATTATTCAAATTCCCTATATATCATTTGAGTTAATTATTATATGTGACCCATTGTTGTTACATTACAGAGTTCTTTAGTTTGACCTTTGGCCTTCTAACCATGTAGTAATCATTCTTCTCGTCATGTAGATTATCTAGCCATCTCCAAAAACCTATTGTTTTGTTCTCTATTTCAGTTCTGTTTTCTTTAAGAGTTGCCCATACAGAAACTTCAAATCCTGAAACATTTTGTTGTTGAACTAAAATCTCAGCTAATATCAAAGAATTAGTAAAAATTTGCCACTCTAGAACAAAGCTTACTCTAATTAATATTAATAACAATAATCCTAGAATTATTAACATCCACAGTATTATACTCAAACACTTGCAGATGCGCCGCTGTTTCTTCAGCCTCTTGATGATTTCTTTCTCCTCCCCCAGCTCCTCTGAGAGGCTCTCGAGTGACTCTGCTCTTTTCATTTCCTGTAAGTAGAGGTTAGTTCTGAGGCCCAGTTACGAACCTTCTGGTCCTCCTAAATATACCCTTTTTGATAACCTTATCTCTGGCTGTTTATCATGTAATTCAACTTCCAATCCCCCAATCCAATCATAATCAGGGTGTGAACATGACAATACATTCAACTTAAAATGCATTACAACAGTAAATGTTTCACTTGGTTCTTCTGTGATCTGCTCGTTATCTTAATAACTTACAAACTTATATGTCTCATCTTCACGACACCAAATTCTGTGCTTATCTAGGTCTTTTGCTAAGGACACTGTTAACTGCACAAATTTCTCTTTCCTTGTAGATTTTCGTTTCTCTTTTGTCACATTAGAACGAGGTTGTGTTGCTCTGAAATCTTTCTCATAGGGAGGGCTATTCACCCAGCCACTTCCCTGTACCAGTTCTATAATTGACTTTACCCTCTCCATTATTTATTTCCTTACTAAATCCTTATTACTCTGGATTCCGTTATTTTCTAGTTCTACTGTATTGGACCCTGTTATTGCTTTCACTTAATCAACAGTGCCCAACCCCTCAGAGAGCTTACCTACTTTGTGCCTTCGTTTTATAATGACTTCCATCACAAACATCGAACCTTGTGTTTTTCTTAACCTCCCTTTCTTTCAGGTTCACCGTATTGTACCTGTTGAGGTGTAATAAACACCAATCAATATTCTGATCCCAGTCACCTAGGGCTCTATTTTTAGCAAACCATTCCTTAACATTTCTAATTGCACGTTCTGCAATTACATTTGTCTCTGGACGGTAGGCTATTGATTTAACTAGTATTATTCTATTTTCTTTACAGAATTTCTCTACTAGTTTTCCACTTATGTTATGTTATGTACTCTTAAACTTTCCATCGGTCCCTGCCACCTTATCCATTTAAAAAAATGTTGATGTAGGAAATGAGTTTGAAAACACAGTGTAGCTAAGGCCACAAGTCTTCCAAAACTTCGTAAAAAAAATTCATAATCGAATCTGTAAAACTGTGAATTTTATTAAATATTTTCTAAGGCCATGTCATGTGTGTTTTTAGAGAAGGCTAATCAGATTGATTTATGGCCCTTGTCATCTCTGTAAGATCTCACATGTAAACTTTCCTGTGCTCTTTGTGTATGTTTCACTGTTGAAAGCTGCCCGATTCATTATTGAATTGTTCTCACCAAACGGTTCTTTCACACCTCCGCCAAGTATGACACATTATCCGCATTATTCTTTTATCATTATTCTTTTGTTTTTATTCCACCTTTATTAGCCTTGATTGTGGTTTTTCAGGCTTTACAAAGCAACAAAGCAGCGATTTCACTTCAGTCTCTCTTTGCATTTAGCCCTTATTTATCAAAAGTCTTACTATAAAAATACAACAAAACATTTTCTTACGACCTTACGTGAATTATTGAGACAAAAATGCATTATGAAGAAGAAAAGCACCTGCTATTAGTAGCATTTTAGCTAACGTTAGCATCAAGCTACATCAGACAATTTATGAAATTATTAGTACACTTTTACTCAAAACTCACTTTAAACCCCGATCGAGTGTTTATAATAACTTCCTTTAGCGATCAGGGGTGGAATTTGGTCGTTTACTGTTGTAAAAATATGTTATTTGTAGCCTTTTTCATCGCTCCACAAGTTAGCATTTCTGATGTACATTTTCGATTTTTTTTATAAAAACGCCCCAGATCTCAAGAAATTCTCATACCAAGATTTACTATCGTAATCGCGGGTTTATTATACGGATATTTCGTGTGTACAGAGATGTTTCGGTGTTGTTTTGGCCAGATAACTACCAGGAAGTGTGCAGGAAGCATGTGACACGATGGGGCGGTGTCCAGATATGAAACTCTAAGATTGACGTTTGAAAGACCCAATCAGAGTCTGAGTCACACACAGCACGAGCTGTGACCACTGCACACACACACACAGATCGCTGGGAGAGGCTGTTTATCATCAGATCGCGTAAATCCGTGGAAAATGAATAGAAATGACGATTCTGTCTGAAGAAATATGAAGTAAACATCAGTAAATATATCCATATATCTCTGCAGATATGCATCTTTGGTCTATAAATCCTTATTGACGCTGTTCAGTGAGTCTATGTGAACACAAATAAACCGCTGCAGACGTGACTGAATATGAGTGAGTGGTGAATTTCTATTCAAAATATGGCATAATACGGATTTATTATTTCGCACTCCTGACATAAATCACTAAATATCTGTCACCGCAACAATGTTTTATCAAAATATTGGTCAAATATCGAAGCTAGAGTCCTTAAACTTTCAATTGATGCACAGTTTGTCCAGATGAAGTAAGACAGTGATGTTTAATGTGCTGTGAAAGTGAAACAATAATAAACTGGGGCCATCGGCGATGTTTGCACGTAAAGGGGCTAAAGGCCATATCATGGTTTTCTTAGTGTGGTTGTCGATAGCAAGCAGAAAGTAACAGTTCCCTTTTTTAGTCTTGGGGTGTAACGGCCCTGCAAAGTCAATGGTAATCTGCTGTGAAGGATACTCCTTTGGTAATTTACTTTCCTCACAACCTTTAGTTGTCATGAACTTCCTGCATATCTGGCATTCTTTCCTTACCTCCCTATAATGATTCCTCAAATTAGGAATGTTTAGATTTCTTAATCTAAGCTGTACTTGAATCATTTTAACCTTGGGATGGTTTAACTCATTATGCAGTTTCTGAAATAACCCTGTTATTTCCTTTGTCTCAACTCGACCTATAAGTTCATCTACCTGTCTATTTCCTTCAGCAGACTCATTAGTCTGCTGTGTGTGGCTAACCTGGTGATAAACATGGTGTCACGGTTTTACGCTGCCTGAAGGAACACGGAGCCGAGGATAAACAAAATAAGGCTTTTATTATATCCAACACAGGAGATATCCAACATGGAGCACGGAGGTAGGCACACGTTAGTAGCAAATGGTCACAAGTGAGTAGCAAGAGGTAATGAAGACCCGACAAAACAGAACTGAAAGGACAAGGCTTAAGTACAACGGATAATGGGGAAACACAGGTGGATGGAATAATAAATTAACAGGGACATGGAACACATGAGGAAGAGAATGGACACACCTGGGAACTAATCAAACACGGAAAGACAGAAACTGGGTCACGGGCAAAAACACATTAAATGAGTCCAGGTGTGTGACAGTACTCCCCCCTCCCGGTAGGTGCGTCCTCGCACCGTAGAAACAACAGAGGGAGGCGTGGGTGGGAACTTGGGAGGAGGTTCCGGTGGAGGACGGACTTCCAGGAGGGGGCCAGCAGACAGGGACCACAGAAGGAGGAGCCAGGGAGGAGACGGAGGAAGGAGCCAGGGAGGAGACAGGAGCAGGAAGAGCCAGATGGTCCACCAGAGACCAGCCAGGACGGAGATCCAAGGTGGAGTCGACGGCGGGAGGAGCCATGGTGAAGGAAGGGTCGACGACACCAGGGAGCCGACAGGCGGAGACTGCACCGGTGGGTGAGGAGCCCAAGATGGAGCAGCACAGCCGCAGAGCCAGGGTGACGACGAGGTTCCGGAGGGCCTAGGTGGAGCAGAAGGCTCAGGTGACCAAGGCGGAGGCGGGGTCCTGGCAGACCGCTGTGGAGCCGGAGCGACCGAGGATGGAGGTGGAACCGGAGGGAAGGAGGAGCCTGACAGAGCCAGAGGGATGGAGTGACGAGGTGGAACCAGAGGAGAGGAGTCCCGAGGTGGCGGATGGTCGACGACTGACCAAGGTGGAGCCGAAGGGACGAGGGAGCCCGGTGGAGCAGGTGGGATGACAGGCCACGGTGGAGACGAGGGAGCTAAGAGCCAAGGCGGAGCCGCTGGGTCGAAGGGCAGAGGAGGAGTCCAGGGCTCGGAGGCTGGAGGCGGAGACAGGGCCTTAACACGCCAAGGCGGAGCTGGAGACTGGCAGTCCAGCGGCGAACCACCGCGCCCCGATGGCGCGGACTGAGGGTGAGCTGCGGGACTGACTGGCACCAGCAGGGATGGCAAGGAACTGGCTGGTCTAGGAGGAGGAGAGAGGAGAAGGATGGGAGGAAGGACAGGAGGATCAGGACTGGACGGAACCAGCGAAAGAGGAGTAGAAGGACCAGCAGGTTTGGGAGGAGGTGGGAGAGGGAGGCTGGGAGGGAATACAGGAGACACAGAAGAGTCAGGGCTGGGCGGAACCAGCGGAGACACAGAGAATTCAGAGCTGGGCGGAACCAGCGGAGACACAGAAGATTCAGAGCTGGGCGGAACCAGCGGAGACACAGAAGATTCAGAGCTGGGCGGAACCAGCGGAGACACAGAAGATTCAGAGCTGGGCGGAACCAGCGGAGACACAGAAGATTCAGAGCTGGGCGGAACCAGCGGAGACACAGAAGATTCAGAGCTGGGCGGAACCAGCGGAGACACAGGAAACTCAGGGCTGGGCGTAACCAGTGGAGAAACAGAAAACTCAGGGCTGGGCGGTACCAGCGGAAATGGAGCAGAGGAAATGACTGGAGGAGGTAGGAGTGGGAGACTGAGAGGGTATACAGGGGAATCAGGGCTGGACGGAACCAGCGGGGAAACAGGAAAATTAGGGATTACCTCCATAGACCAGTCCATCAGATCCAGAACTTGCTCCATATGATCTTCAGAGACTGCATATAGCTCACCCTCAGTCGCAGGAGTGTGGGCAGGGCTTTCCTCCACGCCCTCGATCTCCACGAGGACTCCCACGATGCACGGTGTTGCCGGCTCACACACCTGGTCAGTCGCGCTCTCGAGATCCTGTTCCCTGTCGGTGAATGGCTCGGGCTCTGCGGCTGCGGTGGGCTCTGGCTCCGTGTAGCGAGTTGGTGGCTGGCTGGTCTCTGGGTCGGGAGTGGGACTGGCGAGATCCTCTCTGGGGCAGATGGTGAAAGATGAGCCATTTCTCGCCAGAGTCCACTCCACGAATGCGGCGAAATCCTCTCGAGGACCATCTTCGGACGACAACGCTCTGCATTTGGAGTTCAGGCTGGTGTTGTAGAAGGTGCAGAGCGCGCCGTCCGGGTAGCTGGTGGCATTAGCTAAAAGGAAAAACTGTCTGGTGTGGTCCTCGAGAGATCGTCCTTCCTGCTTCAGCAGGAGGATGAGGAATTCGGCACGATAGAGGGGATCCATAGACACTAAGAAAAGAAAGGACTGTGAAAAAACAAAAACAAAACGGAGGGAAGAACATGCAGTTTTCTATTTTCTCTTTAGGTCGGGTCTTCTGTCACGGTTTTACGCTGCCTGAAGGAACACGGAGCCGAGGATAAACAAAATAAGGCTTTTATTATATCCAACACAGGAGATATCCAACATGGAGCACGGAGGTAGGCACACGTTAGTAGCAAATGGTCACAAGTGAGTAGCAAGAGGTAATGAAGACCCGACAAAACAGAACTGAAAGGACAAGGCTTAAGTACAACGGATAATGGGGAAACACAGGTGGATGGAATAATAAATTAACAGGGACATGGAACACATGAGGAAGAGAATGGACACACCTGGGAACTAATCAAACACGGAAAGACAGAAACTGGGTCACGGGCAAAAACACATTAAATGAGTCCAGGTGTGTGACACATGGGCCTTTACTTTCTCTAGTAAATTGGCTATATTTTTCCACTGCTCTCTATCTGCCATTGGTTTACCTTTAGCTGTGTGGAAGTCATTAGCTTTCCACTTGTCTAGTTCCAGGTTAATCCCATCTGTAACATATTCTGAATCACATGTCAGGACAATCTCTGTATGACCCATTCTGCTAACTGAGCAGTCCCCTGGATTTCCTCTTTCTCTGTGATCAGCTGTCCATTAAATTTAACCAAGTATCCCCACTTAACTTTCCCTGCCCTTTCACTTCCATCAGTGAAATATTTGCGTAGGTACTTATGGTTCTCATGATACCTAGTAAACTTATCTTTCCTTTTCTGTTTAATTCTTCTTCAGTCTAATTTATTATTTCCTAGAATTAAACTCCATTGATCCCACCTATGACTGTTTATACGAGGCTGATTCATCACTAGATTTATTTTTAACCTAGCTAGCTCCCCTGCCATAGAAAAAATCACTATTGTTCGTTCCTTTGCTACAGCTTTTAACTGTAATAGTCTCTTACAAACAGGTGCTAATATTCTCTCAGCACTGTTTTCATCAAACCTTTTCATTGTTGGTTCTTGCTGGTGTGTCAAAAATGCAATCGGATGTCGCCCCTTCCGCATTTTGCATTTTTTTAGAGTAACTTCCTCTTCTTTTTCAGCAACCTGAACGTACATAGGAAAGGTCTCATCTCTTCTTTCTAATGCACCACTATTAAGAGCCATTTTGATTAATTTTAATCTAGCTTGCTCCATCTGCTCAGTCCATTGCCATTTTCCTTCCTGATATAATATTGTAGCCTCCTTAGAATATGCAGGTATTAGCTCTCTAATGTAATTCAAGGTATATAGCTGTGACTGAAGTTGCTTCCTGTTTCTGGGGGGCCTTGTCTGCTTCCTCTAGCTTAGCTCTTGTAATTGTTGTTAAAGCTTTTGTATCTTTACCAAGCTTAAATCCTAGGAAATCTATCTCATGTTTTGCAATTTCCATTTTCTTCCAACTAGGTTTAACCCCTTTACTTGCAAACATCGCTGACGCCCCCAGTTTATTATTGTTTCACTTTCACAGCACATTAAACATCACTGTCTTACTTCATCTGGACAAACTATGCATCAATTGAAAGTTTAAAGACTCTAGCTTCGATATTTGACCAAATTCCACCCCTGATCGCTAAAGGAAGTTATTATAAACACTCAATCGGGGTTTAAAGTGAGTTTTTAGTAAAAGTGTACTAATAATTTCATAAATTGTCAGATGTAGCTTGATGCTAACGTTAGCACCAATGCTACTAATAGCAGGTGCTTTTCTTCTTCATGATGCATTTTTGTCTCAATAATTCACGTAAGGTCGTAAGAAAATGTTTTGTTGTATTTTTATAGTAAGACTTTTGATAAATAAGGGCTAAATGCAAACAGAGACTGGAGTGAGATTGCTGCTTTGTGTCTTTGTAAAGCCTGAAAAACCACAATCAAGGCTAATAAAGGTGGAATAAAAACAAAAGAATAATGATAAAAGAATAATGCGGATAATGTGTCATACCTGGCGGAGGTGTGAAAGAACCGTTTGGTGAGAACAATGGAATAACAGATAGGGATTAATCGGGCAGTTTTCACAGCCAAACAAACACAAAATACACAGGAGAGTTTACATGTGAGATCTCACAGAGATGACAAGGGCCATAAATCAATCTGATTAGCCTGCTCTAAAAACACACATGACATGGCCTTAGAAAATATTTCATAAAATTCACCGTTTTACAGATTCGATTATGAAATTTTTTATGAAGGTTTGGAAGACTTGTGGCCTTAGCTACACTGTGTTTTCAAACTCATTTCCTACATCAACATTTTTTTAAATACATTTAAAACATATGTTTTTTATATTTTTATTTTTGTTTTTATGTTTGAGCTTATATATCTCTATTATCATAACAGTCTGAGTTATTCTGATTCCTTAACAGTAAACTTTAAAGTGTCAGCTTTGTGAACAAAGGTTGATAATGTATCTAGTCAGAAAGAATCATGAGCAGAAACCTTTTTATTTTGGGTATGTAATTTCGGTCTCCATGCCAAAAAAGGGGGGTTACTAGTAAGGGGTTAAGACCTGTCTCTGTTAACCTATCTAGTGTCTGTTCTTTCTATTTCAGTTACACTCTATTTCGTCTGGTCAGAGGAGAACTGGTCCCCTGAATGAGCCTGGTTTCTACCAAGGTTTTCTTCCTCTATTCTGTCATAGAGTTTTGGTTCTTTGCTGCTGTTGCTGCTCTGTCTTGCTTAGTTGGGATTACTTCACTTATAGTTATATCATTGACTTGATTGCAAATGATTGCACAGATACTGTCATTTTGCATTATTGACACTGTTTTTCAAATAAATGTTGTTCAATTGCTTTGACACAATCTTTCTTGTTCAAAGCACTATATAAATAAAGGTGACTTGACTTGATCCTGTCCTGATTGTGCACTCCAGGCACCCCACCAACTATAAGCAACCCCGCAACCACACATCCATAAACTCTCAGAGCAGAATGTCAGGGTAGGTTTAGGGTTAGTGTTAGTTGAAAGTGTTAGAAGATATTAAGCAGACATTCTACTAATACTCCACCAACTGCTAGTTGACATGTGGCTGCAAAGCTACCCACCGCCAGTAGAATGCCTAAAAACAGACCACCAAAACAAAGTGTCACCGCAGTTTAAAGAGTTCTTTTTTATCCTTTGTGAATATAAAAATGTTAATGTAAACTGTGAGCAGTATTTCTGATAATTTTTTTCCAAAATTGCAATTTGAAATTGTTTTGGCTTAAAGCCTACATAGTCTTTGATTAATTCATCTTTTTCATCTTTTACTTTCTCTTTGGTTGGACTTCCTCTTTTTCTACGCTGGCTTCCGCTTTTCTGTCAGCTGTCTTTTACCCTGCCTGTTCGTTTCGGGTCTGCTTTTTAGTCTCTCTACTATAATCTGCTGTCTTCTGGGCTCAATTTATTCAATTTTTCTGGACTGATGTAACTACTTTTCTCTCCACTATTTTAATGTAAATCTTTCCTGTATTTTGGTAGTTCCCTATATTTTCTCCCTCCAAGAGATATTTCTTTAGGGATAGATCTATTTCTCCCTTTTCTCCAGTTCTTATCTGTTTTTTGTTCTGGGTGAGGGGAGAATTTACCCTCCACCTCATAACGGTTGTAGGGCTTCTTCTCACGGCTTGACCATCTCGTTGGGCCTTTAGGCCTCTGAGTTTTACTACTTGATTTTTCTATGTCTATCTGAATTATTTCTGTTTTCCTGTCATATCGAATTAGAGCCCTTTCTAATTCTTCAGGGGAGGTCTCTGGACCATAAAGAAGAAACTATTTTGCTCCTATTTATGGCGTTTCTCTTTACACCTTGAAAATTTCTCTTAGGATCCCCTCTAAAACTTTTTCTGCAATTTTTTGACAGGCTGTCAATAATCCTTCTGTACGCCACTTTTCTTCAAAGTGTTCCTGCTCAATTTCCTTTTTATTTTTAGGAATTAACCCCTCAAGAGTCTTAGCTAATTTTCTGCCTCCATGCATCGCCAAAATATGTGAGTCTACTGACTCGCCAGATAATTTCATCTATTCACCATATCTGACTAGTTCCCTCACTTTGCCTTTTATTGTGTAATTTTAAAGTTTGGCCTTTTTTTAAGAATTTAATCTCTTTGCATTAATTCTTCCAGAGTTACTCTGGATTCCATTGCACTATTTTCAGTTTGTATAGGAGTATGTACCTGATTTATAGCGGTTATGGGCCTTATTTGACCTGGTGCACCTAAATGCAATGCTTCTAAATGTTGATTTAGTGCACTCACTTCAGTTGGCAGCACTATTTCCTCCTCTGACTGATACTGTGATTCAGCTGTCACATCTCTGAAACGGAGCCTTCTAGGTCTCCTTGTTTCTCTAATTAGTGTAGCTATCATATTTCTATCACTTCTTTGAACTACACTTTCATCTTCTGTCACTTTAAGGACCTACACTATAATACTATTCCTCAATAATATCCCTAGCCTGAATGTCTCAAAGCTTTTGTCTAGCTTTAGTTTAGGGAAAGGGTTTTTTACCCTATCTTTTCCTCCCTTTAACGGTTCTTGTCTTTTTTATTACTGGCCATTCTGGTTCTGAATTTTTCTCTAAAAATCCTGCGATGGCATTTCCTAGTCTTGGTAAGTTACTAACTCCCTGGTCTGATCTCCGATCTCCTGCAGTCTGGTCTTCATTAACTCTCTGAGTTATTCTCTCTATGACTGTAGGATCTGGGTAACAGATCTTACATAACTTGGGCAAGTTAGTTCTATCCGTTCTTCTTATTAATGCATTTACAAGGGCTGTTCCCATTGTGATTTCATTAAATCCAAATGTCCCTTCTGAGATTATTGGTATAGCCACTGAGTGAGAATTATTATCCCTGGCCACTTTGCGTATTTTGTCAGTCAATTTGTCTAAAGTGAGAATTGCTGTTAATTCTTCAGCTATGTCACCATTTTGACCTTTTCTGTGACCTATTGAGTATATTACGGGTTTTCCATTAGGTCTGCATGTTTTCCTTAAGACTACATCACCTGTCTTTATTGGAGTTTTTCTGTGCTCTATTATTTTGTCTGATTTAGCCTGTAATCTTTAGCCTGCCCTTCTTCTAAAGGCACCAGCTACCCCATTTCTGTGCTGGAGATCTTTATTGGTTGGATTAATCAAGACAAAAGTATCCTCCTTTAATTCCTAATATCATTCCTTCAGGATAATTAGATTTCTACCTTTCCCAAAATAAGTGTTAAACGGTTCTTCACTCTCCGACTCAGACTCATCATTTGGGCTTTCAGGCACTTCCGGCTGCAGAGCACTTAGGTCTAGAGCATCTCTATTCCCCTCTTGGCTGGGCATAAATCAGGGGCTACCAATCCACATTTGGGCACTTCCCCAGTATCTACTCATCCAGATCATCCCAACCTCTTGTTGGAATGTTTCTGGCTTCCCCCCATATTCATCAAACACTCTAACTTTGGGAGAAACGTTTCTTTCTCCTCTGTTTGAATAAATAAAGGGCGGGATTTCAGCTCCTTCATAAATCCTAAGATTAACCACTGAAAATAGCATTCTTATCTCATGCCATGGAATTTGATCTGAACCACACCTACACTGTGTAGGATCAATCCATTCCAGCATTCTAATAAATCATGAGAAACAAGGCTGACCGTCGTCATCCTATCCATGATTTACTCACTTAAAGTCTAGCTTTATCTTCTAGCAAGATCTCTTCTCTGGCTTCACTAAGCCTTCTGTCTTACTATATCAGGTCTATCTATGAGCCTGTGCGCGCATATATAAGACAAACAAGTCCCTCTGGACCACTACTTTGAGTCTAGCTGTATCTTCTAGCAAGATCTCCTTCCTCACTTCTGGCTTCACTGAGCCTTCTGTCTTTCTATATCAGGTCTATCTACTAGCCTCCGCGAGCATATATAAGACAAACAAGTCCCTCTGGACCACTACTTTGAGTCTAGCTGTATCTTCTAGCAAGATCTCCTTCCTCACTTCTGGCTTCACTGAGCCTTCTGTCTTTCTATATCAGGTCTATCTACTAGCCTGCGCGAGCATATAGAAGACAAACACGTCCCTCTGGACTATTACTGTGGTCTTGGTCTGTAGGGACTTTCTAGGTTCACTACTTTACGCTTGTTATTATTTTCAAGTCATCCTTTTCCTGTATTCAAGCCCCACACGTTTGGGCGCCATGTTGTGTAAATTTTATCTGACTAAAGAAATATACAGATGCTCTCTCCAAACATCTTTGTTTCCAACCAGCAAAGGTAATTTAAACCATTGTTCTTAACTTTGATGTTTTCTCTGTGGCAATAGAGAGTTCTACACTTCTTTCCACCAGAACCAGATCAGCTCAGTTGGGTCTTTGCCGCTGCAGAGCTTCGTAATAACGGATCACGAACAAACTAAAATAATAACTTTACTCATAATAAATTACTCAGAGACTTGTTTAAAAGTTTTAAACGCATCACCATTGTACATGGCTTCGCTTTATTTTAAACAGTAACTCATAAGCAAAATAATAACAAAAAGTAAAAAAGTAAAAGCGTAAGTCTTCACCCCGAGATGCGGCAGGGGATGTGTCCAGACCATAACATTATATAATCCCAAAAACAATTCATCATTTCTTCTGGATGCCTCCTTTTGGTGAAACACATTAACACATCCGCATGCACGCTCACACTCACAGTCAGGTTGCTATGGATACAGGAAGTATGACATTTCCTTTTTTAGCAACCCCTCTTCAGCACACATACTTTAAGTAATTGCTGCTTTATTTTCTTTCTATTAAAGCAAATTAATCCTTCTCTAAGCTGTTACAAAATCTTAAGGCGTGGGCTAAGTAAGTAACTATTGCTAAACTGCACAGCATCCTCCTCCCTGTGTTAATCAGATTAAACACATTACAATAAAATTTTTTAGTAAGAAAGTCCATCCTGCAATTCATATTGCAAGATGCATTTCCTTGCACACTCATTATTATATTAGCAAAAAGCAAGCATACGTGACAGTCTCAACTGGCGTACGTGACAGTTTCAACTGTTGAGCAAATGTTAACATTTCATACATACATCATACATTTCTTATTACTGCCTTTTAAGGTTGATGTCTAACAAATCATATATATCATTGTTACCTTTTAAGGGTTTTCTGGTCTTGCAACAGAGGTTTGCAATCTCAAGGCCTCGACATCATTTGCAAGAGACTGCAACTCCAAATCAACATTAACCAACTCAATACCTTTAATGATTTTTCTCATCATTTTTATTATCTTCTTGTTCATGTCTTCTTGTTTTCGTATCAGTTGAATTATTCCTATTATCTTAGAAACAATTTTCTGCTGGCTCGTTGGTTGATCTCCTCTTCTGTTTCTCTCGACGCTTGTCTTTCTTCTTTTGTAGTTTGACCTTCTTGCTCCAATCTTTCTGGAGGCCTTCAACAAGTAAATCATCGAAATCAATCTCTATTTTACATGATTCTTTATCACAGTTACCCAGTGAGACACGATTGGGAATATTGTGACTAGGTGACCCCATCTCAAAATTAGGAATCTCCAAAACAAGTGGCTAAATTAATGAAACATAAAGCCTCAACAACTGTTGACAATTCCCAACATCACAGCAGTAATGACTTTATGAACTACTTTACTTCTAAAATCGATACTATTAGAGATAAAATTGTAACCATTCAGCCGTCAGCTACAGTATCGCATCAGACAGTGCACTATAGACCCCCTGAGGAACAGTTCCACTCATTCTCTACTATAGGAGAGGAAGAATTGTATAAACTTGCTAAATCATCTAAACCAACAACATGTATGTTAGACCCTATACCATCTAAGCTCCTAAAAGAGGTGCTTCCAGAAGTCATAAATCCTCTTCTGACTATTATTAATTCCTCATTGTCATTAGGATATGTCCCCAAAACCTTCAAACTGGCTGTTATTAAGCCTCTCATTAAAAAACAAAACTTGACCCCAAAGAACTAGTTAATCATAGACCAATCTCGAATCTCCCTTTTCTGTCCAAGATAATAGAAAAGGTAGTATCCTCACAATTATATTCCTTCTTAGAGAAAAATGGTATATGTGAGGATTTCCAGTCAGGATTTAGACCGTATCATAGTACTGAGACTGCTCTCCTTAGAGTTACAAATGACCTGCTCTTATCTTCTGAACGTGGTTGTATCTCTCTATTAGTTTTATTGGATCTTAGTGCTGTGTTGACACAATTGCCACAACATTCTTTTGCATAGACTTGAACACTTTGTTGGCATCAGTGGAAGTGCATTAGCATGGCTTAAATCGTACTTATATGACCGCCATCAGTTCGTAGCAGTGAATGAAGATGTATCATGTCGATCACAAGTGCAGTATGGAGTACCTCAAGGCTCAGTACTAGGGCCGCTACTCTTCATGCTTTATATGTTACCCTTGGGAGATATCATCAGGAAACATGGTGTTAGCTTTCACTGCTATGCTGATGATACTCAGCTCTATATTTCTTCGTGGCCCAGTGAAACACACCCATTTGAAAAACTAATGGAATGCATAGTTGAAATAAAAATCCAGATGACAAGTAATTTCTTACTGCTAAATTCTGAAAAAACAGAGGTATTAATTATAGGACCTAAAAACTCTGCATGTAATAACCTAGAACACTGTCTAAGACTTGATGGCTGCTTTGTCAATTCTTCGTCATCAGTTAGGAACCTAGGTGTGCTATTAGATCTCAATCTTTCCTTAGAAAGCCACGTTTCTATCATTTGTAAAACTGCATTTTTCCATCTCAAAAATATATTTAAATTACGGCCTATGCTCTCAATGTCAAATGCAGAAATGTTAATCCATACATTTATGACTTCAAGGTTAGACTATTGTAATGCTTTATTGGGTGGTTGTTCTGCACTCTTAGTAAACAAACTACAGCTAGTCCAAAATGCAGCAGCAAGAGTTCTTACTAGAACCAGGTAGTATGACCATATTAGCCCAGTCCTGTCAAGATTGCACTGGATACCTATCATACATCGTATAGATTTTAAAATATTGCTTATTACTTATAAAGCCCTGAATGGTTTAGCACCTCAGTATTTGAATGAGCTCCTTTTACATTATAATCCTCTGCGTCCGCTACGTTCTTAAAACTCAATAGAATATCAAAATCAACTGTGGGCGGCAGATCCTTTTCCTATTTAGTGCCTAAACTCTGGAATAACCTACCTAACATTGTTCAGGAGGCAGACACACTCTTTCAGTTTAAATCTAGATTAAAGACCACTCTCTTTAACCTGGTTTACACATAACATACTAATATGCTTTTAATATCCAAATCCATTAAATGATTTTTAGGCTGCATTAATTAGGTAAACCAGAACCGGAAACACTTCCCATAACACCCTATGTACTTGCTACATCATTAGAAGAATGGCATCTACGCTAATATTTGTCTGTTTCTCTCTTATTCCGAGGTCACCGTAGCCACCAGATCCAGTCTGTATCCAGATCAGAGGGTCACTGCAGTCACCCGGATCCAGTACGTATCCAGACCAGATGGTGGATCAGCACCTAGAAAGGACCTCTACATCCCTGAATAGCGGAGACCAGGACAACTAGAGCCCAGATACAGATCCCCTGTAAAGACCTTGTCTCAGAGGAGCACCAGGACAAGACCACAGGAAACAGATGATTCTTCTGCACAATCTGACTTTGCTGCAGCCTGGAATTCAACTACTGGTTTCGTCTGGTCAGAGGAGAACTGGCCCCCAACTGAGCCTGGTTTCTCCCAAGGTTGCCGCTGTCGCCTCTGGCTTGCTTAGTTGGGGTCACTTCATCTACAGCAATATCGTTGACTTGATTGCAAATAAATGCACAGACACTATTTAACTGAACAGAGATGACATCACTGAATTCAATGATGAACTGCCTTTAACTATCATTTTGCATTATTGACACACTGTTTTCCTAATGAATGTTGTTCAGTTGCTTTGACGCAATGTATTTTGTTTAAAGCGCTATATAAATAAAGGTGACTTGACTTGACACTGTAGTGTGATGTCATCAAATTTAGACACACTTTTAGCGCAGCAGGTGCGCACGACAACTCTTGCGTCCTGTGTAGACACAGACAGTGACTAATAATACTGCACACCTTTTAAATGTGTCAAATCTAAAATATGGTTTTATAGCATGTAGCTTAGAGAAAATATAATCACAGGTTCAGGCACACGCTTGACATTTATCCTGCTTGAATTCGTTTTAAGAAATGCACATAACTTCATAAATACCAAACTTTCATCTGTGAATATTAAATATATTAAATATTTTAACTATAGTGTTTTTCTTAAATTTTCCGTGACCGAAGCCGTTAAATTTAACATATCAACGAGGCAAAATTTACGTATATTTGCAAAAATGTGCTGTGATGCGCTTGTTTGATAACTTGTGGTTAAAGCACCACTCAGCGGTCAAAAGCTGCAAATGCACTTTACAGACGTCGCGGCGGCGGTACCTGTGGCGGTAGAACCGGCGTTTTTCCCCCAACACCAAATTTCGAACGGGGTCTACAGGCCATGGATTACTACTGTAGAACATACAATCAGCCAAATGTAAAACTTGTAAAACGTAGTAATGCATTGCACACACACCCAGTGTCACACGCTTAGAGGAGCCAGCACCAGGGTCAGATTCTACCTGTAATCCACTAAACCCACTTGCATTGCTAATACTTTAGTCACACACATTACCATTGCTTTACTCACTGTTACTTGCATTAATGGCGGATGAATGTCTACCTTTGATTACAGGTGAGGACACGTTCAAGCTGCATTCTAGTGGAGAAGCAGATCCGTGACCTGGAGGTGAGGCAGGCCCAGCTAAGAGAGCGGGGAGCCGTGCTGGAAACCTCCCAGGTTGTTGCTCACAAGTTCGGGGTATGTATACAGCGCATTGCTAACAGTCCCACCACGTCTACTTCGTGTTTTTCTCTGCACAGGCCCGGTGCCAGGACCGTGTCAGGAGCACTGCCCACATATCTACAAGGACACAAAAGGTTCAGTAGACTTTTTGCTTTAAATGAATGGTTGTTGTCATGGTGTAAAGGACGGAAACTGCTATTTGTTAATAATTGTAATCTTTTCTGGGAGCGTCCTAGGCTGTTTCGCGCTGATGGCCTGCACCCCAGCAGAGTTGGAGTGGAGCTGCTTTCTGACAACATCTCCAGGACACGCTCCATGTGACTAGTAAGACAATTCTCAAATAACTATTATGATGAGTTTTGTTCCACCCGCTTAAATGATAAAAGTACTTGCACTGTACACACACACACACTGTGAGCACACACCCGGAGCAGTGGGCAGCCATTTATGCTGCGGCGCCCGGGGAGCAGTTGGGGGTTCGATGCCTTGCTCAAGGGCACCTAAGTCGTGGTATTGAAGGTGGAGAGAGAACTGTACATGCACTCCCCCCACCCACAATTCCGTCCGGCCCGAGACTAGAACCCACAACCCTTCGATTGGGAGTCCAACCCTCTAACCCAGTGGTTCCCAACCTTTTTCAACTCGCGGCCCACACAACCAAACACATATGTTTGCACGACCCACTTCAAAAAAATTAACTGACCCCGCTATTGTTGGGTTAATAACTTATTACTCAGAAGCTAGATTTTAAACTATATTTATTGTATAAACTAGGGCTGTGCGATATGGACAAAAAAAAAAAAACTATCGCGATTTTTTTGATCAATTTTGCAATTGTGCTTTTACAGTCATAAATGCATTCAGGATTAATTTGAAACATATTTCCAAAAGAAAACCAATCAGAGCTTTATCAAAAAGTTGTAACATCTCTAGAACAGACATAAGTCTTTTTTTTCTTTTTTGCCATGCATTGTTCATAGAGCTCATTAATTGTAGCGGTGCCTCAGGTGTTTGCAGTGTGTATACAGTATGTGTATGCGGTCAGCAGTGAGAGCGCATAAATATAACGCGAAAGCACATTAAAATAATGCACGAGTGCGAATCTCTCTGTTCGCAGCAGATTTCCTTTGCTCTGTCACAAAACCGGTCGTGCTTGCTCAGATACACACTGCTTTGCGAGGAGAGAGTGTGCACACTTAGAACGTGTCTCCTCTCACTTAAACTGCATCCTGGTCACTAACAAATTCACTCTATGCTCATGTGTTAGACATGAATTATTTTCGCACGTTTTTATTTCTAGCCTTTTACCGCAGTGAGAAAGCTCTGATCCGTCAATTGGCTCAGAAAAAAGGCGCATCACAGACAGTGTGTGAACCTGGAGTTAGGCATATGCGCACACTCAAATCGTGATTTTAGGACGTTTTCTTTTAATCGCACAGCCCTAGAATGGACTGGAAATGAACAGAAAATAATTGGCGGCCCACCTGCGGACCACAGGTTGAAAACCACTGCTCTAACCATTAGGCCTTCCCCCATTTAATGTAGGATCTATAGAAAATCTTATCATGGTTGAACCATGAAAATGTAAAATAAATGAACATAAATGGTAATACATTAAATAAATGGCTCATAAAAATTTGATCACTCACACCCAAAGCAGTTATGGTAAATTAAATGATCACAGATGATAGTTTTGATGTACTATGCTTGACTGAAACCTGGCTCAAAGCAAATGATTATTTTGGTCTAAATGAGTCTACTCCACCAAACTACTGCTATAAGCATGCGCCCCGTCAGACTGGTCAACAATATATAGTGATATTCTTAATATTACCCAGAAAACAGGATACAGGTTTAACTCAAAATACTTCTGCTTAATGTTATTGTTACGTCCCAGGGCCTTTTTATATAATCTTTTGAAAGAAAATGCTTGTCTGCACTGTATTGAGCTCTGTTTCTCTCCCTCACTCAGGTTAATTACCATCAGCTGCAGCTCGTTGGGAGTATTCCTGACTCTGAGCTGAAGAGTATTAACACAGCACTCAGAGAAGCCTATGGAGAGAAACACTTCTCTCCCAGACTCAGACTAGTTTCTGTGTTTTGGTGAGAACTGTGCCTATCCTTGAGTTGGGAGTGGACTCATACTCATTTGTTTGGTGCTAAGAAGTGATCAGGTTTGCTTTCTAGTTTTGACTACTCTACCTGTGGGTAATTAAAATGTATTGTAGGTAATCTTATTAGCGCTGTTCATTTTGGATGATCTGGAAAATGTAGGGAGAGGGTTGCCTTATTTTATACATTCTTTTTCTCCTTTTTTTGGTTCGAATGGGAGCTCAGGGAAGTTTTTGTTGTTGATTTTCATCTTTGTTTTTGTACATAGTAGATAGCTCTCTTAAACCTTAGTTAGCCTCTGGTTTTCTTCGTTATTTTAGGCCCTGCTCTCTCCTGAAGACCTATTTTCATCGTTTTGTTAACCATTTCAATTAATAACAGAAATAAATACTTTTTCTTGTACTTGAAGCTGTGTCTGCTCTCACTCTGAAGCATGAAGCTGAAGTGTTTCTTCCACGTAACTTTTTTACGTTACCCCTCTTTTTCTTTTTTTTTTACATTACATTTACATTCACATTTATTCATTTAGCAGACGCTTTTATCCAAAGCGACTTACAGATGAAGACAGTGGTAGCAATCATAAACAACAAAAAGAGCAATGATATGTAAGTGCTATAACAAGTCTCAGTTAGGTTAACACAGTACACGTAGCATGGGATTTTAAATAATATAATAAATAAAAAAGAAAACCGATAGAATTAAAAAAAAAACTTCCCCCTCCTGACCCCTAGACTGGGAGGAGAACATAACCTTTACGATAGATTTTTTTGCATATCTGACAGTCTATCTCTTGCTCTGGCTACTGTGTATAGACCATCCGGGCCGTATACAGAATTCCTAAAATAATTTGCAGATTTCCTCTCAGACCTTCTAGTTACAGTTGATAAAGCTCTAATCATGGGAGATTTTAATATCCACGTTGATAATGCAAATGTTGCATTAGGACTTGTTTACTGACCTGTTAAACACTTTTGGAGTCAAGCAAAATGTCACCGGGCCCACTCATAGTTTTAATCATACACTAGATTTAATTATATCGCATGGAATCGATCTTACTGCTATAGATATTGTATCTCAAAATGATGATGTTACAGACCATTTCCTTGTATCGTGCATGCTGCGTATAACTGATATTAACTATATGTCTCAGCGTTACCGTCTGGGCAGAACTGTTTTTCCAGCCACCAAAGAAAGATTCGCAAATAACCTGCCTGATCTATCTCAACTGCTATTTGTACCCAAAAATACACATGAATTAGACGAAATTACTGACAACATGGGCACTATTTTCTCTAATACATTAGAAGCTGTTGCACCAATCAAATTGAAAAAAGGTTAGAGAAAAATGTACTGTACCATGGTATAACAGTAATACTCACTCAAGAAAGTAACTCGTAGTCTTGAACGCAAATGGAGAAAAACTAACTTAGAAGTTTTTAGAATTGCATGGAAAAACAGTATGTCCAGCTATAGACAGGCTCTAAAAACTGCTAGGGCAGAGCATATACACAAACTCAATCTCAAACAATCTAAAGTTTTTATTTAACACAGTGCCTAAGTTAACAAATTACCAGACGCCAACTGATTCCATTACATCAACGTTAAATAATAATGACTTTATGAATTTCTTCACTGATACACCCAAATCATGTAGATTACAATCTGCAACTAGTCGGATGCACTGCTACTTCCTCTACAGTCAAAAATCTGGGTGTTATATTAGACAGCAACTTTAGTTTTGAAAACCATATTTCCCATGTCACAAAAACAGCATTCTTCCATTTTAGAAACATTGCCAAGCTACGAAACATGTTATCTGTTTCTGATGCAGAAAAGCTAGTTCATGCATCCATGACCTCTAGACTGGACTATTGTAATGCACTTCCTGATAATGTTTAGGTACTTACACACTCTCTGTTTAAATCTAGATTAAAAACATCTCTTTTGCCAAAAATTAAAATAACACATCTCATAACTGGCAGTTGTATCTGATTAAATGTGCATTCTTATTTTTTAGCTTGGGTTAAACTAATTAATTTTACTTTTTTGGAACAGCACCTACACTAATGAAGTCTCTATTTGTTTCTCCATTTTATGAAATTGAAAGTGAAAGTCTCGACATTTGTCAAGTACCCATACTCATAATTAGTGCTCTGCATTTACAGTTGCAATCAAAATTACTCAACCCCCCAGAGACTGCAGTACTTTACAAATACAAGCTTTTCTGAAGATCCAGGATAAAATAAAAATTGCATCTATAACAGTTCACTGGAATATTAAAAGTGATATTGTCAATATATAATGTAATACTTTTGAGTTATAAGATTTTTTAATAATACTGCTATGTCATAATTATTCAACCCCTATTCAACATTGCTGTTTTTAAATCACTTATTTGCATGGTGGGGAATGAAACAGTCTCAAAACACAATTAAGCTTTTAGAAACTCTATTAAAAACAGAATTAGCTTGAGCTGTTACACATACAGTTAGCCCATGCATGTGTTGAAGTTGAGTAGCAAAAATGTCAACAGAGATCTCAAAAAAGCTAAAGAGAATAAATATTGTATTACTTTAGAAAGGCTAAGGCTATATGAAGATTTCCAAGACATTGAAAGTTCCTAGAGACACAGCTCTCAGCCTTATTCCTTAGCTTAAAGTGTGTTTAACCAGAAAACCTTTGAGGGTGTTGAAGAAAAAGCACAATATCATAAAATGTTTAATCAGAGCAACTGAGAAAAACCTGCAATGTACAGCCAAAGACTTGCAAGATGACCCAATGAATGGAGGAAACCCATTTCAAAGCAGTGTGTAAGAAGAACACTAGACAAGTATGGCCTTCATGTTGAGACTTCTTGCAGCATACCACTCTTGATCAAGAAGAACAAAGAACAACTTGAACTTGATAAAATTAATTTGTGTAGACTTGTGGAGCTCTGGAGGAATGTTATATGGAGTGATTTGACCAAACTGGAACTTTTTGGACCCATGGATCAGCGGTATGTCTACTGCAAAACAGGCAAAGCTCATAAGCAGAAGAACACCATCTCCATCCTCAAACTTGGAGGTGGATCAGTCCTGTTATGGGGTTTCTTTACTGTAGAAGGAAGTGGAAATCATGACTGTATGAAGGACATCGTGGATTCTTTGAAGTATCAGGCCATTTTGACAAGAATTGTGATGCCTTTGGTGCAAAGACTGAAGCTGATGCTCAATGGACTTTCCTGCAGGCCAGTCATACCAAAGTACACATCCAAATCTACTTCTGCTTGGTTCAGGGGTCAGTCATAGAATGAACTTTAGTGATCTGTTCAGTCTCCAGGCTTAATTCTAATTTTAAATATCTGGTTGAATTTGAAGAAAGCAGTGGCAATGTGAAAAGATTATCAGTGATCTGAAAGCTTTGATTTCATAAAATGTTGTTCTCCACAGCAAATTGTCTTGCAGGTCAAGGAGGTTGAATAATTTTGATTGCAACTCTAACCCATCCAAGTGCACACACACAGCAGTAAGAAGTGAACACACACCCAGAGCAGTGAACACACAAACATAGAAAGTTGACAGAGAAAGTTGATAAGCTGCTTCATGGTACCAATTAAGCCTGACTGCGTCGGTTTGGTTTTGTCAACCCAAAACTAATCCTGTAACTCTGAATTTGTTCATCTACCATCATGGTACAGGCCACCCTTACGAAAAATAACCATGGTTTTATTATAGTAAAACTGTAGTAACCCATGGTTTTTTGGCGTATTGACTGCCATTTGTAAAACCACAGATTTACTACAAATACCATGGTTAAACTATGGTTAATATAGCAAAACCATGGTTAATTTGTGGTTACCATGGTTTAACTACAGTAACCATGGTTTTTTGGTTTTATTTGTAGTAAAACCATGGTTAATTTTCGTAAGGGCAGATGTATGCCCTGATGAAAAAAACAGCATGTGCTGGTTGGGTATGTTTTGATGCTGGGATGATGGTTCATGCTGGTCATGTGCAGACAAAGGAGCAGCATAAACCATCAAAAGGACCAGCATAAATCATCATCATCATCCCAGTGTGGCAGACACTAATTAAAGAAGGCCAACAGAATTAAAAGCCCAAATAAGACGAATTGATATTACAACACTCCGTCAAACCCACCACAACTTGCTCTAGTCATCGAAAGAAAAAACCTGCAAACACATAAGAGAAACATAAGGGTAACTAATAAAACTTCACTTAACCCGTACACAAAGTGACACAATTAAAAGGGCATACCTCCGTGAATGGCGACCGCAACACAGACTTATACAGTTAAGGAACAAGGCACCTGTATTACATGCCCAGCATTTCCTCAGTCCACTATGATGAAAATTAAGGTTGGTGTCATCCAAAACAAACACAAGCCACCCATATACTTAGCATTTGCAGCTTACCTCTCAGGCCACGACACTACGGGCAAAAAGAAATGGTAACGCTAAGATGACTCTTTTATCCCGTACTTAACAAGGCTTTCTACGATTTACTAATTAACCAGTGTTTAACCCCTTATGTAGTCAATGCCACACCAGCGTTAAAACATACCTAACCAGTATATTTTGTTATTTTTAGCAGGGTGCAGAGGTGAATCTATTTAATAAATTAAAGGAGTGTGATTCAGTGTCTCGGACATGCAGCATTTTTACGGATAATTTACAGATAAATGACTCAATTTGATTTATTTCTGTTATTTCAGCAGTCAGATGTGTTTTGTTTGCTGAAGCTGTTGGAGTTTCAGCTGCTTGGATTAATGTACATCTGGTGACTCTGGTCTCTCTTAAAAATGAACTGCAGTTTTACTTCACATTCACAATCTCTTGAGGTGTGTCACTGAATCATGTGTAACATCTCCTCCATCACCACAGCAGTTCAGACGTAATTGGACTTCAGATCAATTTGTTCCAGTAGAAGAATAGGGCAAGTTTTATACATTACAATGTGTTTTGATTATCTATCTTTATGTTGACAGTCACATGAAGACGATGAAAAGGCAATCTGCTGTAAAAGAGAGTTTTCCCACAAAATGTCAAGTAAACCACCAACATTGGGTTTTTTGTCAGAACACGTCAGCAGTTTCTTCATCATACAATCAGAACCACACACACTGTGGTTTCCCAGCTCAATTCGTTTGGTCATAGTCTGTTCTGAGAAAATTGTCTTCAATAAAGTCTTCTTGTCCAGTAAAAAGTCTTTCTGTCTTACTTTACAAACATCTCACCAATGTACACAATTATTAACTTAATTTTAAATAACAAATTTCATTCACATGAATATTACACATAAAAGGAAATAATTAGGGAAAAAAAATAGCCAAAATTATTCAGTTATGTGATTGTATAGTGATTTTTCTTAAAGGATCCCTTTTATGCTCATTTACAAATGCATTTTGAGGGTCAGCTAGAATAGGTTTACATGAATTAATGTAAAAATAAATCATTATTTTTCTAATAGTAATTCCATATAATACATACAATTTGTGAAATGATCTTACTATGACAAAAGTAATAAAAAAAAACTTCCATGTTTGGTGTCATTTTAAATGTCTAGGTGAGCTACGACAGTGAAGGATGAGAGAGGACCAGGCCTGGGTTTTATTTTGTGGTTTGGTTTTGTTTGTCCGCGGCAGTCGATCGTGAGGGGCTGTCGCGCTGTTGTGTTTATTTTATTATTAAAGATTTCATTTGAATGTCCACTGGTTCCCGCCTCCTTCCCATGATTGTGAAGTGTTTATATGTCCCTTATAAGACCCTTCACAGAAACCAGTGACACAAGTCGGCAGCACAACTTTCGAGCAAAGAGAAAGAATCGTTTTTTTTTTTTTTCTAAATTGGTGATTTTCGTTTTTTTTTGCAGAATCTGTTAGTTGAGATCACAAAGAAACCTCTCCGTGTTTGAGATAGTAGTATTGGTATATTTTATAACTGTATATTTTGAGGTTGAAATCAGCTTGTTTTTCAGAGATTTTAGCACGCAGTAGAGGCATGTCATTGTCTGTGTGTATTTTCATACTGGATAAGCCGGCTTTTGTTATTGCCCCCGCCCTTCAAGGGAAGCGTGGCTAGTTATTATACAGCGCTCTGGCCGGAAGATGGATGCCACAAATATTATCGCAGATGAGCTGAACCGTAGCCGTTGAATTGACTGATGTGAATGACTTAGCCCACGTAAACCTGCCTGTTAGCATTCTTGAATCGAATGTGATGCTAATAATTTTAGCCAGTGGTGGAGGAAGTGCTACTTATTATTCTTAACAAGGATTTACTAATGTAACAGTAAATGTACCAGATTAAATTCCTTCTTAAAGGGACACTAAGTAGGAATTACTCCCATCTAGTGGTGAAATTGTATTTTGCATTCAAACTAATTTTGCTCTCCAGCGCCTCGCTTTTTCAAATGCGCGTTGCATCTACGGTAGGCGATATGTACCAAAAAGCTTTGACAGGATGTCTTCTAATAGCACTTCGTTGAGTTTTCCTTCAGGTGAACAGGTGTGTTATTTCAAACAAACTGCAACATGACAACTAACAAACGAATGTTACAGTATGAATTACTGACTGTGGAAAACATGAAATATTGTAATTAGTAGTTATGTCTAATTTATTCGTTATATTTTCTGAATTATATGCATTGTTAGATATAAAAAAAATATTATAATATAGATTGTAACACTGACTTACCTGTCGAGAAGAAAACTGGCCACTACAGCGTCTCTTTTGAAATCTTTATCAAGCATTAGCTCTTTCCACCTAGAAAAAGCTTCCCCGACATTAACTCTTGTTTTCTGTAATCTACGGTCACGTTTCCTTTTACGTTCTATTTTTGACTGTTTTGGCGACGATGTTTTCTTCTCCTGTGGCGCGGCATATGTATGGTCCATAATAAGAATGCAATCCAGACTTTCAAACTTGCCGGTGCAGTTTCAAGCGCCTCTCACTGCTCTGCACCTGCGTTTCTGGCTCTGACCGAAAACGCGCTGTGGAAACGCGTTGGCTTAGTACTTTTTGTCCCTCTCTGCTATTATAGTTTTGCAAGATGGCGGAACTACATGGAAGCCTCCGAAGACCTACCCGTCCCATGTATATAAAGATAATAAATTCTTCATTTATGAGGATTAGTTTAAACATTGGCATAGGTATTTGTACACCATTGAGGGCATATTTATGAATAAAAATATTGATTTTAGATAATAAAATACCTAAAAAGTTACTTATTGTCCCTTTAAGTAAAAGTATTCAAACCAGACTCAAAACCAGGTCTAACCACTAACTGAGGTCTAAACCAGGACTAAACCAAGATTAAACAAGGAAGTACAGTGTTTTATGGTGTCTCCTTTATCTATAGACCGAAGAACCAGCTTTCGACGTCTAAAAAAAAAAAGACTGAGAGAGAGACTCGACGGACGGATAATGAATAGCGCAGTATCCCTCAATGCCTGATACCAGCTGATTATACCTTGATTTTGTTACTTTACTATTGTACTTTGATTTAACTTTTGTTAACTTTAATAAAACTTATATTATAGACAAGTCATTGTGTACAAGAGTAGTGATTTAAGAGCCGTAAGACAGAACTGACCACAGGGAAGTCTGCTGAGCAAATTGTAAGTACTTTCAGAATGCTTATAGTTTTGTCCAGAGTCGACTTTCCTTACCTACCTGAGAATAATAAATAAATAGGTCAAGATGTCATCACCTGGAGTGCTGCCAACTCCTCTGTCAAGGCTTTCATTTTTCTTGATGGCATTTCTTAAAGATATCTTTCCAGTATCTTTGAGCCCTTTTCCTCTTCTTTTTCCTCTTAACTGTCTGTAACATACACCTTAACTACTACATTGTCCATTATCATGAAACTGTTTCTACATAAGTGCTTTCTACTCTAAATCAGTCAATACATACATTGACATCATCGGGAACCCATGTGTAGGGAGGCAGGGATTTGGATCCACCCACTCCCAGCAGTGGGGAAAAGCAAACCCAAGGCAGAGGAGGGACATGATTCAAGCCGAGGGGCGACACCTTGAGGAAGAAAGGCGCAGGTCTAGGGGCGTCGAACTTGGAGTACAAGGTGCCTGGACGAAGTGGGACCTGCCGAAGCGGAAGATCACGAGGCCTGAGATCTGGAGACTGGAGCCCTTTCGTATCTCCTTCCTGCTCCGTTCAGTGTACGACACCCTTCCATCACCAACAAACCTCCACAGATGGGGTATTAAGCTATAATGGTGATGGCAAGAGAGTGGTGGATAAAAAAAACACCAGCGGGAATACTTGAAACATGTCAACTCATTTACGCCGACATCAACTTATTGTGTCAGTATCTGGGAAAAGACGAAAAAAAGGAGAAACTATGCAACAAACTATGCCCGCAGCATTTAGACACCGGTACACCATTATAGCTTACAGGGAATCCAAAGTGCACCCAAACACCAGACCTGTTGGTTATTGAAGGATCTTCTATTTCTGGTCTGTTAAATGTCAATGTCAATGTCAATTTTATTTATATAGCACTATTAAACACAACCACTGGTTGACCAATGTGCTGAACAACTATAAAATCATTTCAATAAGACAAAACATAATACAATAAAAACAATAAAACAATACAGTAGAAAATTCGCAGTTTTAAAATGCTAAATCAAAGAGGTACGTTTTCAACATAGATTTAAAAACGGATAGTGAAGGTGCAGATCTAATACAAAGGGGTAATGCATTCCACAATCTAGGGGCAGCTACCGAGAAAGCACGGTCCCCCCTACATTTCAGCCTCGACTTGGGGATGCATAATAATCTCTGGTTGGACGACCGGAGAGACAAGAGGGGTCGGTGTTCAGTCAATAAATCAGAAAGATAAGTAGGGGCAAGACCATTTAATGATTTAAACACTAAAAGTAGAATTTTAAAATGAACTCGATAGCGCACGGGTAGCCAGTGTAGAGAGCGTAAAACCGGTGTAATATGCTCCCATTTTTTGGAGCGCGATAAAAGCCTAGCAGCTGCATTTTGAACTATCTGCAAGCGAGGTAGGGCTGACTGACTAATCCCTAGATACAGCGAATTGCAGTAGTCCAATCTAGATGTAATAAAAGCATGAATAATTTTTTCGAAATTTCTAGTAGATAAAATGGGTTTAACTTTTGCTAGTAGTGGAAGCGGAAAGAAACATGATTTAACCACTGAATTTATCTGTTTGTCAAACTTTAGACCATCATCGAAGATAAACCCCAGATTTTTTACCCAAGGCTTCACAGATAGATTTTTATCGCCTAGGGTTACTTTAGGCGCAGTAAAAGAATTTGATGGACCAAACACAATTATTTCTGTTTTACTCTCATTAAAATGTAAAAAATTTAAAGACAACCAGGCTTTCACATCACAAAGGCAAGACATAAGTGCTTCCAAACCATTTGAGCTCTGTTTTAAGGGCAAATAGATTTGAGTATCGTCTGCGTAGCAATGAAATGACAGGCCATGCTTTCTAAAAATAGAACCCAAAGGGAGCATATACAATGAAAAAAGAATAGGAGCTAAAATGGAGCCCTGGGGAACACCACAGGACAAGGTCGCTTCCTCAGAAAAATGTTCACCAATGTTAACTCTGAAACTTCGATTTGAAAGATAAGAGTTAAACCATTCAAGAGCACTTCCTTTTATGCCTACACAGTGTTCCAAACGAGCTAGCAGGATGGCATGGTCCACAGTGTCAAAAGCAGCACTCAAGTCTAGGAGCACTAGCACAGCATGATCCCCAGAGTCACCAGTTAATAAAATATCATTTAAAACCTTCAGAAGTGCAGTCTCAGTTGAGTGGTGTTTTCTAAAACCTGATTGAAAAATGTCAAGGATCTTATTTTCATCCAGAAAGCTTTGTAGTTGTTGCAGAACTACTTTTTCTAAGATCTTTGAAATGAAAGACAAATTAGAAATGGGTCTGTAGTTGGCTAAAACAGAAGGATCTAAGTTCGGCCTCTTAAACAAGGGATAAACTGTGGCATGTTTTAACACATCAGGTACAATACTACTTTCCAAACATTGATTTATCATGGTCACAAAATAAGGACCCACAGCATCAAAAACTTGTTTGAAGAAATATGGTGGAAGAGCATCAATAGAGGAGCCAGACGGCTTTAACTGACACACTATTTCTTGAAGATATATAAGAGAGATAGGTTCAAACTGGTTCAACTCAGCAGAACCAAAAGTAGTAATTGAAGGATTAAACGCAGGTGGGACTATCCCTAACCTGATATCACTGATTTTATTTATAAAATATCTAAGAAAGTCATCACACATAGTTTTTGACGCATCTGGGTGCTCACGAATAGTTGGATTAACAACAGCGTTAAAAATAGTAAAAAGTGTTTTAGGTCTATGGTAATTCTTTCCAATGATTGCCGCGAAGTAGCTGGATTTAGCTGCTCTCACTGACTTCTGAAATTTTGATAGTGAGTCACTTAAAATTTCAAATGAAATTTGGAGCCGGTCCTTTTTCCACTTTCGCTCCGCTCTCCTACAACACTGCCTCAGAGAACGTATGTTTTCATCGATCCAAGGCTCAGATCTAGGTTTAAGTTTTGTGGATGTTACAGGAGCAACTGAGTCTAAGACATCTACACATGTGGAGTTAAGTCTGGACAGGAGGTCCTCTGCACTCAAGTCACATTTACTGACATATACTGATTTAAAAGCGTCACAGAAAGCTAATGAAAAGGCTTTGCTGGTGGTAGAGGTGATTAATCGAGATTTACGGGTACATTGAGTGACTTTTGGAATATTAGAAACCCAAGGAACAGAAAACAAGACAGATTTATGATCAGAAAACACATTGTCAGACACCTCAGGATCCGACAGAGAAAAGCCATATGATAGCACCAGATCAAGTGTATGTCCCATTTTATGAGTGGGGACATTCACATGTTGTTCTAGATCAAATGCATTTAGTAGAACAACGAATTATTTAGCTAATGAATCCACTGTGCAGCATACATGTACATTAAAATCACCAAGGATCTACAATTTGTCATATTTTGGTATAAATTCCCCCAGGAAATCTGCAAACTCATTTAAAAAGTTTGTGTTCTGCTTTTTCGGGGGGCGGTATATCAGAGCAACCAAAAGTGGGAAATTCATGTCCAGTATAAACAGCTGCAGCTCAAAACTCTGATAGTCATTTATCATAATTTGGCGGCAAGAAAATGTGTCTTTAAAAATAGTAACCAAGCCTCCACCGCGACCAGATTTACGAGGTGAATTTAAGAACAAACATTTTGGAGGTAAAAGTTCCGAGAAAGGGCTAAGATCCCCAGTAGTAAGCCAAGATTCTGTAATGAACAAGAAGTCCAATTTCCACGAAGAGAAGAAGTCATTTATAATAACAGTTTTATTTACTACTGATCTGACATTTAACAATGCCATTGTAAGCCGACGCAAATTTTCAGACAATCCCTCAGATCGTGGTGTCTGGGGAAAAGCACGAAGATGGTGCAAGCACACTCCCCCACGGTGGACTCGGGGCGATCCGTAGACAGGAAGTACAGCATCCGCAGCCTCAGTGGAATATTCCAATTTTGCACTGGATCCAGGGAGCGCGAGCGAATGAAGAAATCGCCGGCCAAACCCTTTCCATGATGAAGAGCCTGAAAAGACCGCGACTCGCGCTGTTGTTGCAGGAAGTGCTTCAGCTTAACGGCAAGACCACCCGGACATCCGCGCCGTTTCCGACGCCTCCTCGCCGGTAGGGAACTTGGCCAACGACGAAGGTAGCCAGGTATTGACTTCAGAAATGGAGGTGAGTGATATGAGCCATATCGTGCTTGAGATAATAGTTCGTTTGCGCTAGGTTGTAGGCTTAACAGCGCTAATTTGTCATAGACAAATGATGACAAGACGTACTGTATAAAATAAGAAATAAAACAAAATAAAACAAACTGTGGATTTCACCACGAGACCGACGGCACGCCACAGACACCGGCGCCATCTTTCCCCAAATGCATTAGATATTTAGCAACGAGCCTTCATCGTGTGCTGAGTGAACGAGCGCCTTGGGGGCCGTTCACATATCGTGCCTAAAAACGCGTAGAAAACGCTAGGCGCGTCTTTCTCCTCCTTTCCAAATCGCTCGGGCAGAAGTGCCCCTGAGGGCACATCTTGGAGTGGGAGAGGCAGAAAAAGTGCCAGACAAGTACAAGGCAGAGGACATGCATTCAGTTCATTAGAAAAGGGGAGAAACCAAAATAGCCTCTTGCAAGCAGCACAATCCTGGGAGATGGGGGTGGACCTGGGAAAGAAACTAGTCTTCCCCCAGGTTGTGCAAACACTGCTGAGGCCAGACATGGTCTTATAGTCTGAGGAGGCAAGTAAGATAATCTTGATTGAACTGATGGTCCCATGGGAAGACGGGTGTTAGGAGGCCCATGAACGAAAAGCCACAAAGTATCAGGACCTCTTCGAGCAGTGCAGGGCCAAAGGGTGGCAAACCTGTCTATTCCCAGTTGAGGTCGTGTGTAGGGGTTTCCCGGCACAGTCTGTGTGGAAGACACTCACTGCTTTGGGTATAGCAGGAAGGGAGTGGAAGGCAGCTGTCCGTAGGTTGGGTGAGGCAGCAGAAAGAGCGTCTTGTTGGCTCTGGAGTAGGAGGGAGGAGTTGAGCTGGGAGCCAGGAGGAGGAGGGCAGTGACTGGCCACTACTGCCGACCCGCCAACTGGAGGGTGTTGTGGTTCAGGGTCGAAACACCCCGTGAAAATTGGACGCCACCTGATGACATCTTCTTCTGGCCGAAATCTACAGTCATGCATTACAGTCAGTGACTGAGTAAGATAGCATCAGTTCAGATGTTTTCAATAGTAGTCATGCAAGTAAGCAGTTTTCTTAATGGTAGTGAAATCACACAATACATTTTCCATACAGCATTAATTATTGAGTTTCATATTTGTGAGCATATATGCAATGAGCATATATATATATATATATATATATATATATATATATATATATATATATATATATATATATATATATATTAGGGGTGTAACGATATGCGTATTCGTATTGAACCGTTCGATACGAGGCTTACGGTTCATTACGTGGTACACATTATGTATACCGAACGGTTCGTTGGACTAATTAATTATATTTGAAAAAAAAAAGAGAAACATAATGATATGCGTTCAACAAGGTAGCCCAATAACCCAAACGACGTAACAGGCAACGCCCCTGACACCCCCGAAGAAGAAAAAAACACCAACTTATATGTTTATGTTAGGCTACTCAGTCAGGCGCTCGCACACTCACACGCCAATGCGTTTAACAGACCAGAAATAGAAGATCCTCCATTAACCAACAGGTCTGGTGTTTGGGTGCACTTTGGATTCCCTTTAAGCTATAATGGTGGTGGATAAAAAAAAACACCAGCGGGAATACTTGAAACATGTCAACTCATTTACGCCGACATCACCTTATTGTGTCAGTATCTGGGAAAAGACGAAAAAAAGGAGAAACTATGCAACAAACTATGCCCGCAGCATTTAGACACCGGTACATCATTATAGCTTACAGGGAATCCAAAGTGCACCCAAACACCAGACCTGTTGGTTATTGGAGGATCTTCTATTTCTGGTCTGTTAAATGCATTAGACATTTTGCAATGAGCCTTCATCGCGTGCTGAGTGAGCGAGCGCCTTGGGGGCCGTTCACATATCGTGCCTAAAAACGCATGGAAAACGCTAAGCGCATCTTTCTCCTCCTTTCCAAAGCGCTCGGGCAGAAGCACCCCTGAGGCGTCTGCCTTTGCTAAGCAACAATGACGTGCTCTCTCCATGAGACGCGGAAATTTCAGCAAAGGATAAATGGATTTGCAGCTCTAAAAATCGCTTTCAGTAGCTCTGCTACTAAATTTATTTCAAAATTGCAATCCATATACAACTATGATCAGCTGTTCCTTCATCTTGGCTAAGCTTTCAACGTTGTTACGGGAAAGGATGAAGCTGATTGGTTAGTTCTTGTCACATGACCCACAGTGCGCTTGCGGCATTCTGAAATGTCACGGTTCGGTTCGGTACGTTTTAGATACAGCAAAATGTATATGTATATGTATAGTACCATCATGCATCAGTAAGTTGTTATGAAACACATCCATATAGTTTTAAACTTCCGATCTTGTTACTGTGCTAATTACTAGTGTTTTCACTATAGTTTGGATATTAATATCCAGTGAAGATCTGATGGTAAACGGCTCATTCAGTGAATTGCAGGGCATCTCAGTGATCAGCCGTGAAACAGTGATTCTGTTCAAATTCCATTTCAAATCTTAAATTATTCTAAATAGAGCTAAATTGATCAGTTTCCCTTACATATTATTGGTGGAGGACTTGGGCAATTTAATCTAAATTGTGAGCAAAAACAAAGTTATTTAATATTTTCTTGTGTCAAATTGAAATTTAATTGAAACATTAAATGTATTTTTAATCATTAAAATTTCCCTCTCAGATCATTTCGTATGATCATTATTTCTAGTATTCTCTTTGGGGCCTAATTATTTTAGGATTGAATAAGCCTTGAACTTTGAAAGTTTAAGTAAACCTATTCTACTTAATTTATTTATTCCACATCTGAATATATTCTATTCAGACTTGTACTTATTGCGTTTTACCCCTCTTTCTTCCTGTTTTTGTTATACACTCAACCACTATTGTTTTATTTATTGATTTCCTCTATTTAATTTCATTTTTGCTTATTTTGCCCATTTATTACTTTTTTTTTCATTTTACTATTTCTTTCCTCTGTGTATCCTAGCTTGGGAACGACACACCTGAGCCCTAAATGTAGACATTGTTATCCCTCACTACGAATTCAAATAAATTAGAAAGACAACTCTCTTTCACTTAAAGTTTATTTAGTTTGATTAGTTGTGCAGCAACTAAAACAACGCTCTCCTCATAGTTGAGATAACCGCTACTGAGACTCACTGTCTCCGTCCCATCTCTCCTTTCCTTTCCTCATCATTTTTAACATTTGTAGTGACATGTAAGAACCATCAATCAATTTTAAGTTAATGAAATACACATTCGTGTCAAAGAAGACGAATCATCCTTATGAATTTCATTGTAATCAACCTCTCCTATGTTCTTCCTAACCTCCCTACATTTGGAAACGTAATCCAAGTTTTAGCACCTCATCCAACGTTGAGATCAATTGCCTCTGCAGTCTTCCTGGTGAGCGGTCCAACTGTAAGGTGTACGGTGTCAATCCTGTCAGACTAAGGAAAGAGATTATTTTTCTGTATTCTTTTGTCTAAAACAAGAGATTTAATAATATTGTTTACCTTTTTGATTTTCCTCATTTGGAAAACATAAACTTTTGCTTGTCATGACAGACAGCCTCACTCCAAAGACATTTGAACTGTTATTATTTTTAGTAATAATCCTAATCCTGAGAAGATTCCTGACACAAGATTCAAGCCAGAACAACAACCACAAGGAGCTAGTCAAGATCACCAGCTGGAAGTGAAAGTTCAAGATCAACTCAAAGCACCCAGCGAGAGGGAGCAGGAAACTACAGAACAAGTTAAGAAGCTCCAAGCAGCCCTGGCAGCAGCTCAGCTCGACCAGCAACATGCAACGGCTGCTCAGAAAGACCTGGTAAACAGATTCCATGCCGGACAGCTACTAGAGAAAGTCAAGCTAGACATCAGAAACAAGAATTCTGAAATTATTGCTTTGGAAGAACACCTTGAAAGGTATAGAACTGAAACTGACAATCTGACCCAACAACTAATCCAATCCAATCCAAGCCAAGGATGCAGAGATTCAGTCTTCAGTGACACACTAGACAAGGGGGAAGACAACACAGACTGAAACTGATCTGACCACGCATGCACTACACCATCAACACGCACAACATTACCTACACCCAGAGGTAACCATATCTACTGATAACACATTCAACAAACGTATTCTTCTCAAAGGTAGAATGTCCAACTTTTAGCATAACAAAGTTACATTTACCCACTATGAAGAAACGTGCAGCCATACTCACAATAGGTAGAACACCTGAAACTAAGTTAAGTTACATGACATCCTAGCTCAATAGTAGTTGGAAGCCATGCTAGGAAAACCCACAGCAGCTTTGTTTTGTTTAGTTCTTCTTTTACCTATCCTTTTCCTTCCCCTCTTTCCTCGACGGTATCTTTGCCTAATGGGGACATCATCATTGAGGTGGATCTGATGTTCTACCAAAGTGGTACACCCTATATTACCCTCCCCCTGACTGAAAACATTGCTGTGTTTCTGCAATAGTGCTTTTACTTGATATTTTTGATCTACAGATAGGGTTGGCCAAGACATGTTAGAAAAATCAATTGTGGGAGTAGCTTTAATCTCCGCTGACTGGACTACGGCCACCTGTTCCCCACTACTCCCTTCCACAATGTTCACTGAACACCCTGAAGACATAACCTGAACAATATGGAGTACACCCAAGATGGTGTGCGGTTGCAGCCACACCTCTTGTAAACTCGCATTAGTGACTGGTATTTCTACCAGCCCGTTCTTCACTGGAGTATCAAAATACCCAATCAAAATACCCACTGGCAACTGGGTCTCTTCTATGGGCGGTTCCATAAGTACAGAGTGGAGGAAGAGATTAGCAGCGCTAGGACAAACTATGGGAATAAGTTTTAAAGACCCAGCAGGAATGCAAACTGCAGAACTCTGAACTCTAGCCTTGCCTAAACACCCTTTACTATGGAGTTTCTCAATGGACTGGCATGTGGTAAAAACCTGTCGCCATACTCTGCTATCTTGGTTTAAGGGACTCCTCACGGGATTGAAAATTTTCCCAAAAGAATGTTTCTGTTATTGTGGAAACCATAGAGCCTCTGTCCAGTAAACATGTAATTGCCTTTCCTCCCATCCAGACATGAACTACTGGACACTGACCTATGAGGTGGGGCATGGTATCAAAAGCCGAGTGACAAGAGCCTAATTCAGCTCCCCTTGGTGTTTGACTCTCCACACCAGAGGGCACTAGTTTTCCTGTGGCTGTAGAGGAGCAGGTGATTCTACTAACTGATTATGAGCTACAGCCCTCTGTCCCACCCCCTGGGTTGCTACATTAGTAGAGTTTGGATCGATACGACAGTATTTGGCAATGTGTCCTGCTCTGCTACAACGATTGCAAATCGGTCTGCCATCAGGATGAAACCGGTATGTTTTAGACTGGCCTCCTACACTCCTGGAGTTAGCTTGTGGACGAGATGAATTTAATTGTGACAAAATGGCATCTAATTGAGCCTGCTGACGCCGTAGGCATTCCTTTAGCTCTGTCATTTCAGTGTTGGTTGCCGATATTGCATTAGAGTCTACCCCACGATTACCCCCAACAGATACGCAAGTATCGAAAGAGAAAGCTCTGGGTCTCGTCCTCATTCCTTGCTTCCCCTCCTCCACCCATTTAGTAGCTATGCTACGGAGTGTAACAAAACTCATGTCTGGGTCTAGTGCAAGCCGTCTTTTTAACTCCCTTCTCAACATGTCATCGTTTAGATTTTCAGCAAACTGGTCACGTAGCACTAAGTCATGATTTACAATTCCGCCAGGTGTCTTTTTTATTACAGCATCCATTAAAGACTTTAAGACATGAGAGAAATCACGTAGGGACTCTTCTTTCTGGTGTCGCTGAAAAAAACACAACTGCGCCGCTACATAGGACTGAGAACAACTGAAATTTTCAACAAGAATCTTACAAATCTTTTCAGCTGTATCCCTATCTGAAGCCTCATGAAACTCCACCTCTGCTTTTGCCCCCCCATCCAAATGATCGTACAGAAACAACACTTGTTCAGCATTAGGCATAGGCCTAGCCTCGAGGCATCTACGGACCTCCGTGACCCATTGATCTGAGGTGATTAGGTCAACAGACATTTTACCAGTAAATTTAGAACATTTGCGCTCTCGTGGGACACATAACGTGCATGGCTTGAAGCAGACCCAGATGCATTACTAGATGTAAACTGTTCAGAATCAGTAGAAGCAGGTGTTATACGAGACTCACTGTTAGAAGTAGAAGCATCAGTATCCCCGTTTCTGTCCTGTCCCTGTGCTTTCAATTGTTCATTTTCAGCCTGAAGCTGTCGAATTTGGTCCTGTAGCTCCCGTAATTCCGTCATGCTTTGTGGAGAAGACATTGTCTCAGTTGATCTTCGATAAGCACCTCCTGCTGAGTCTCCAACCATGTTCTCCCTGAAGATGGTGAACTGCCGCTTCCCCCCTAACAAAACAACCTTGTACCTCCAAGTACCACAACAATACAATAATGAAACAAAACAAAACAAAAAAACTATGCAACCAGCCTTAGAACCCTGCCGACTACGCCAGATGTAACATTATGAAACTTTTCTTTAAGGATTCAAAGGAAGACAGAGGCTGGTATACAAAAATAATAATATCTTACTTTATTATCACAAATGGTATAGTTAAAATATTGAAGGTTGGCAAATAATACTGTCCATAGGCACACAAAAGGCCAACAGCAGAACCTCACTATCATACAGTGTATCAAATACCGCAATCTTAGTTAACACAGCACCCCCAATATGGTAACCCTGTACACGGCAAGCTCAAACTGAATAATACATGTGAAACCACTCCAAATCTATGCTTGGGTTAGCCTTGGGTAAGTGTTGCACAATGTTATGATACTGTTTGCCAAACCATTCATAAAAAATAAAAAAGACAAGCAAAGAAGACAACAAACAAAACAAACAAAATGTACAATACACTTTGGAGGTACAATATAATTCTCACACTTATAATAGGGGGAAAGCGGCAATTACACCCCGAAACACTCAGTTTCTTGCACTTGGGATCACTGCTCCTAGTTGTATTAATTACTGGTACTCCACCCGACTCCTCGGCATCTGATTTAATCCCCAAAATGCGTTCCCGTTTACCGCTACGACAGCAATTCGCCCATATGAATGAAAAGCCCTCGTTGTTCCGACTCGCCACGTCCCTGCTTTTGATTGAGGACAAAGGCGATGCGCGGACCAGTTACTCGGCCCACTTTTAACAAGCTGCACCTGACGCAAAGATAAACTTCTGCTGTAAATAACTTTTCAGCTCGCACTTAATGCACTTAATCCTACAGAAAAGCATTAAAAACTGCCAGATCCGATTATTTTGCTTCTCTTTTAGAAGAAAACAAACATAACCCCAGGTATTTATTCAATACAGTGGCTAAATTAACGAAAAATAAAGCCTCAACAAGTGTTGACATTTCCCAACACCACAGCAGTAATGACTTCATGAACTACTTTACTTTAAAATCGATACTATTAAAGATAAAATTGCAACCATTCAGCCGTCAGCTGCAGTATCGCATCAGTTCCACTCATTCTCTACTATGGGGAGTAAGAATTGTATAAACTTGTTAAATCATCTAAACCAACAACATGTATGTTAGACCCTATACCTTCTAAGCTCCTAAAAGAGGTGCTTCCAGAAGTCATAGATCCTCTTCTGACTATTATTAATTCCTCATTGTCATTAGGATAAGCCTCTCATCAAAAACTACAACGTGACCCCAAAGAACTTGTTAATTCTAGACCAATCTTGAATCTCCCTTTTCTGTCCAAGATACCAGAAAAGGTGGTATACTCACAATTATATTCTTTCTTAGAGAAAAATGGTATATGTGAGGATTTCCAGTCAGGATTGAGACCGTATCATAGTACTGAGACTGCTCTCCTTAGAGTTAAAAATGATCTGCTCTCATCATCAGACCATGGGCGTATCTCTCTATTAGTTTTATTGGATCTTAGTGCTGCGTTTGACACAATTGACCACAACATTCTTTTGCATAGACTTGAACACTTTGTTGGCATTAATGGAAGTGCATTAGCATGGTTTAAATCGTACTTATATGAGCGCCATCAGTTTGTGACATTGAATGAAGATGTATCATATCGATCACAAGTGCAGTATGGAGTACCTCAAGGCTCAGTACTAGGGCCGCTACTCTTCACGCTTTATATGTTACCCGGTGTTATGTCACGGGTAAGACTTGATGGTTGCTCTGTCAATTCTTCGTCATCAGTTAGGAACCTAGGTGTGCTATTTGATCGCAATCTTTCCTTAGAAAGCCACGTTTCTAGCATTTGTAAAACTGCATTTTTCCATCTCAAAATATATCTAAATTACGGCCTATGCTCTCAATGTCAAATGCAGAAATGTTAATCCATACATTTATGACCTCAAGGTTAGATTATTGTAATGCTTTATTGGGTGGTTGTTCTGCACGCTTAGTAAACAAACTACAGCTAGTCCAAAATGCAGCAGCAAGAGTTCTTACTAGAACCAGGAAGTATGACCATATTAGCCCAGTCCTGTCAACACTGCACTGGCTCCCTATCAAACATTGTATAGATTTTAAAATATTGCTTATTATTCGTAAAGCCCTGAATGGTTTATCACCTCAGTATTTGAATGAGCTCCTTTTACATTATACTCCTCTACGTCCGCTACATTCTCAAAACTCAGGTAATTTGGTAATACCTAGAATATTAAAATCAACTGCGGGCGGCAGATCCTTTTCCTATTTGGCGCCTAAACTCTGGAGTAACCTACCTAACATTGTTCGGGAGGCAGACACACTCTTTCAGTTTAAATCTAGATTAAAGACCCATCTCTTTAACCTGGCATACACATAACATACTAATATGCTTTTAATATCCAAATCCGTTATAGGATTTTTAGGCTGCATTAATTAGGTAAACCGGAACTGGAAACACTTCCCATAACACCCTATGTACTTGCTACATCATTAGAAGAATGGCATCTACGCTAATATGTGTCTGTTTCTCTCTTGTTCCAAGCTCACCGTGGCCACCAGATCCAGTCTGTGTCCAGATCAGAGGGTCACTGCAGCCACCTGGATCCAGTACGTATCCAGACCAGATGGTGGATCAGCACCTAGAAAGGACCTCTATTGCCCTGAAAGACAGCGGAGACCAGGACAACTAGAGCCCCAGATACAGATCCCCTGTAAAAACCTTGTCTCAGAAGACCACCAGGACAAGACCACAGGAAACAGATGATTCTTCTGCACAATCTGACTTTGCTGCAGCCTGGAATTGAACTACTGGTTTCGTCTGGTCAGAGGAGAACTGACCACCAACTGAGCCTGGTTTCTCCCAAGGTTTTTTTCTCCATTCTGTCACCGATGGAGTTTCGGTTCCTTGCCACTGTCGCCTCTGGCTTGCTTAGTTGGGGTCACTTCATCTACAGCGATATCGTTGACTTGATTGCAAATAAATGCTATTAGACACTATTTAACAGAACAGAGATGACATCACTGAATTGAATGATGAACTGCCTTTAACTACCATTTTGCCTTATTGACACACTGTTTTCCTAATGAATGTTGTTCAGTTGCTTTGACGCAATGTATTGTTTAAAGCGCTATATAAATAAAGGTGAGTTGACTTGACTAGAAAACTAACGGTAAACATTTAAATTAAGACAACCTTGAAGAACCAAACAAAGTTGATTGATGAATCAAAATAAAACAACAATTTCCAAAATGATCTAAACTATCCTCAAAGTGCTAAACTACATTGACTAATTGAACTTAACCACGTGTACCTAAATAACCTGATGCCTGCACTTGTACAGTAACTGTCATGGAGGTGTTGTCTTGTTGTTTGCTGTGTTTGTCTGCTTCTTCTGCCTTTCTTTCTCAAGAGATCAACGATGTCTTCAGCTAAACTCCTCGCCAATCGAAAGGGGGAGATGTAGTGTATCAGACCCGAACCAGACAAGTTAAAAAGTCGATCAGGACTGTGGTTGAAACACGAGCCGAATTTCTCAGAAAGGCAACAGGAGGTTGTAAATCATTCCTAGTGCCACAATTCAGAAGCAAGATAACCAACCAACCAACTCTTTCACAGAACAGCTTTCAACATTAACACCACTTGAACAATAATTTACAGTTTCAGTTCGGAGAAGAGATTGTAATCAAGTAATCAAGATGCAACGCAGGCCAGCACATGTAAACCTATGAGAGTAACAAACAAGATCCTTGGATGGACTTCCCCCACCTCGCAGAACCAGACTGAAATTGCTAAGGGGATCTTTTAACCTCTGGTCCCCACAGAACACTTTTTTTTTTAGCTTTGCTTCTTAGCTTTTGCTATTAGTCATGCCTGCTTTTAGTTTGCGTTTAGCTTTTGCTATCAGTCATGCCGGCTTTTAACTTTTAGCTTGTAGCTTTGATTTTAGTCATGCTTTTAGTCATCACTGTTAGTGTTTCTTAGAGCGCGGTTCCAGCGTGCTTCGGCCTGCACGCCTGCTGCTACTTAGGCATGATGAGAAGAAACAGCACCTAGTCTCATCAAACTTTACTTCTGTTCTTTTACTTTACTTTAGCCCGTTCAACTTCAACCTGCCCACACAACTCCGCCAATGGCCAACCACGGGCTTCCCAAGACGTCACTTCAACGACTACTGAACTTCCAGCCAATCAGCAACCTTGGGAAACCCCCTTTCAATGACAACAACGGGAACCCGTTTACACAGGAGACGCAAGTAACTCCTCCAGACATTTGTACTGGTGAATCTAATATAATTTTAACTGTAATAAAAAAAAAAGTTTTTTAAAGATGTTACAATGTTATATCATAATGTTATTCTTGTTTTACTTCCTCCTTTTATCTAATTTTACATTACATTAATTTAATTAATTTCACAATCCGTCCCCACCTGGCGGTAGTTTCGCAAATGATTTTAACACGCGACTGACTTGCAGCTAACAGCGCGGCGGTGGTACGTGTGATGGTACTGCTCATTTAGGTTGGCCACCTACTGTATGTAATACCTCTATTTAGACTTCTTATGGTATGTGGAATTACTTTCTGATATTTTTATGTCCATATTGGCGGACTTTTTACCTTAAAAGTAAATGGTCAAGGTCATTTTCCTATTATTAAGACCTTAGCCATAACTTTGCCATTATTAGGAATAAAAACAGATGCAATAAGTCTAATTCTACTAAATGTGACATTTAAAATTCATTGGTAATATTTTTTTAACACTCAGGATGGGGTTTGGCAAAAATCTCTACCAACAGACCATCAAAAATACACTTTAAAAAAGTATTTTGTATGGTTCCAAATTTAACTTGCATTCCTCAAAGCGCTGACACAAATGCAGACTCACGGAAACTTTGTGAATCATGCACTGAGCCAGGCCATTTGGCACCCAAGCTTGTGATCATCATCTGCTGATGAAATGTACAGTAGATCATTATGTTTTAATGATTCATTTCACTGAAAAATAAAATCATCTTGCATGTGTAGAACACCTACCTGAACATTGAGGCCCTGAAAGGATTTTCTATTCACATAATAGTCTCATGTTCTCCAAGAGCTGTGGAGATTACAACAAATGTGCAGTCTATTGCTTCTATGACTATGTACTGTATCTTTGAAGTGAAATCGGCTTTTTGGGTAGAAGAAAAAAATTAATGTATAAAATTAAATCTTTTCATGTGATATCACACCCTATCAATCTAACCGGCAATTTCATAAAAGCCCTCTTTTATGGACATTGTCAATAAATATCCGGGGAACACTATGAAGCTATTTAAGTATCCCTTGAAGTGTGAGGACCACGGTACATGCGGTACAGTAAGGGCATGACTTCGATGTGTCACATTTGTTATGTGTGGTTTAAGAAGTTCACAAATATAAGAGATTCCTTCCATAGAGAAACTGTATCTTTAAAAAAATATCATGAAAAGCAAGGGGATTATGTCTGTCCCCAAAAACTTGTCCTTAGCGAAGTGCTCGACTAACTAGAAGTGCTCGACTGGTAGAAAAGGTGAAGCCATTACAACAGACACTGGGATATGTGACATCACCAATATGTTTCTTTGCTCACATCTGATTGGTCCAGCTTCAGTTTGAGATTTTTAACCCAGAACATAACCTGCCCCGGAGCAGGTCAGCCGTGATGTGTAAGTTACTATGGCAATGAATGCCGCTAAAAGCCATGCTCCTTTTTTCCAGGCGCGTCCGAACCACATCGAGTTAAAAACATCTCAACTTTTCCGAATGCCGCAAGAGCACCGCGGGTCATGTGACAAGAATGAACCAATCAGCTTCATCCTTTCCTGCAGGTGCCCGAGCGCTTTGGAAAAAAAGTAAAGTGGAAGTAAAGTAAATCCCAGACAGCAAGCCAACATTGAATGAACATAGTTTTTCCATCTGAATCATCATTATGGTTGATATTGAAATTTCAATGCAAGTTATTCGTCTCTTTTAGCCACCCAGAGAGAGAGAGAAGAGACTCATCCCAGCAACATCTGTGGCTTTCAGGTAATGTTACGATTTCACTTCAGCCCAATAAGACATAAAATACTACTTTGTTAATTCTGTGACACTAAAAATGTAACATTATTAAGGCACGCGGTGTGTTTTTATACAGTCTATGGGCAGCTGAAGAGACTGAGGCTTATTTTCAAATAATGTTACCGTTGTAACGGTCATGGTAAATTAATGTTAACGCCTTGTGTTTCCAGCAGTTTCTCGGAGGGAAAATGTAAAAGCGGTTTATTAAAAAGAAGTCCTGACTGCTTTTTCGTCATGTTTTTCACTCTTTTACAGGCTGCCAGAAAGAATCTGTCTCTATAGTGAGTGATTATTGAATGAAACTGTACATTATAAATGTAATTTTTTAACTCGAGATGTTTGTTTGTGTGAATGCTGTGTGTGCGGTGAGTTCTGCGTGAGTGAAGAGCGGAGTTGCCATGGAAACAGGGCGTCAACACAAAAAACGTTACTTTAAGCAGTAATTTCCGTCTCTCGCTGCAGTTTACGCTGTTTTAGGTATCGTTAGTCGCTAAAATCACACAAATATGATATACAAACGTTTCTTACTTGTTATTGACAAGTTTCAATTAAATTTATTTTATAGAAATGGTTTAGTGTTTTCGAAAAAGTCCTCTAGCATCTTAGCAGTTTTCAGGTAGGCTAACTTTGAGCTCTTGTTGATGAAACTCTGGGCTTTTAATCAAATCTTCGTGTGTGTATGACATATTTTGATGCCTCTGTGAATGTTTTGCTGGTGATTTGGCAGTGTTTTTTTTTTTGGAAAAGGCTGATTTACTGAATCGATGACGTCACTTACACTGAGAGTGTAATGTTAATCTGCTGAAAACAAGTTCACATGAGTTTTGATATTTCATGATAAACAGATACAGTATTAATACAAATTGTTCTATGATTTCAGGAGGACAGAAATAAACTCTACAGAACAAAGTGAAACTCCAAGATTTTTGAAAAGAAAATTGGTGAAATATATTCTGAAAAAGGCAAATTAATGTTTTTCATCAGCTTCTTCAGTTAACCTGTAGTTCTAAGTCAGTATCTCCCTTCAGAAATGTTGCTGAAGGGAGATACTGACTTAGAAATACAGGTGAACTCATGAAAGAAGCTCATGAAAAGCTCATGAAATACATTAATATGCCTTTTTCAGAATATATTTCACCAATTTTAAGAAGTCCCTGACATCAAAACGTAAGTCACACTAAACCTAAAATTAAAAATATAGATTATTATTTTAAGATTATATTATTAGTAGTAGAATTTGTATATTACATATGTTATTATTGTTGTTATATATTATTCTGTCTTTTATCTGGATTTTACCTCTGTTCTATCTTGTTTCCTTCTAATGAACCTGGAACTGCAGAGTAAATATTGTTGTCTCTGTCTCAGATGGCTTATTTTGTTCCTGGACTCTTCAGTGATGATGAGCAGAGTCTGAGTGAACCTGCTGTCAGGCAGTGAGTACCCTGAGGTTTCAGTCAGGGCCTTCAGTAAACAACTGAATCAAACAAAATCCTTAATGGTTAATAGTTACTAGTTAACCCCTTACTAGTAACCCCCCTTTTTTGGCATGGAGACCGAAATTACATACCCAAAATACAAAGGTTTCTGCTCATGATTCTTTCTGACTAGATACATAATCAACCTTTGTTCACAAAGCTGACACTTTAAAGTTTACTGTTCAGGAATCAGAATCACTCAGACTGTTATGATAATAGAGATATATAAGCTCAAACATAAAAACAAAAATAAAAATATTAAAAACATATGTTTTAAATGTATTTAAAAAAATTTTGATGTAGGAAATGAGTTGGAAAACACAGTGTAGCTAAGGCCACAAGTCTTCCAAGACTTCATAAAAAATTTCATAATCGAATCTGTAAAACTGTGAATTTTATGAAATATTTTCTAAGGCCATGTCATGTGTGTTTTTAGAGAAGGCTAATCAGATTGATTTATGGCCCTTGTCATCTCTGTAAGATCTCACATGTAAACACTGCTGTGCTCTTTGTGTATGTTTCACTGTTGAAAACTGCCCGAATCATGATTGTATTGTTCTCACCAAACGGTTCTTTCACACCTCCGCCAAGTATGACACATTATCCGCATTATTCTTTTATCATTATTCTTTTGTTTTTATTCCACCTTTATTAGCCTTGATTGTGGTTTTTCAGGCTTTACAAAGCAACAAAGCAGCGATCTCACTTCAGTCTCTCTTTGCATTTAGCCCTTATTTATCAAAAGTCTTACTATAAAAATACAACAAAACATTTTCTTACGACCTTACGTGAATTATTGAGACAAAAATGCATTATGAAGAAGAAAAGCACCTGCTATTAGTAGCATTGGTGCTAACGTTAGCATCAAGCTACATCTGACAATTTATGAAATTATTAGTACACTTTTACTCAAAACTCACTTTAAACCCCGATCGAGTGTTTATAATAACTTCCTTTAGCGATCAGGGGTGGAATTTGGTCGTTTACTGTTGTAAAAATATGTTATTTGTAGCCTTTTTCATCGCTGCACAAGTTAGCATTTCCGATGTACATTTTCGATTTTTTTTATAAAAACGCCCCAGATCTCAAGAAATTCTCATACCAAGCTTTACTATCGTAATCGCGGGTTTATTATTCGGATATTTTGTGTGTACAGAGGTGTTTCAGTGTTGTTTTGGCCAGATAACTACCAGGAAGTGTGCAGGAAGCATGTGACACGATGGGGCGGTGTCCAGATATGAAACTCTAAGATTGACGTTTGAAAGACCCAATCAGAGTCTGAGTCACACACCGCACGAGCTGTGACACTGTGCACGCACACACAGATCGCTGGGAGAGGCTGTTTATCATCTGATCGCGTAAATCCGTGGAAAATGAATAGAAATGATGATTCTGTCTGAAGAAATATGAAGTAAACATCAGTAAATATATCCATATATCTCCGCAGATATGCATCTTTGGTCTGTAAATCCTTATTGACGCTGTTCAGTGAGTCTATGTGAACACAAATAAACCGCTCTTGACGTGACTGAATATGAGCGAGTTGTGAATTTCTATTCAAAATGTGGCATAATATGGATTTATTATTTTGCACTCCTGACATAAATCACTAAATATCTGTCACTGCAACAATGTTTTATCAAAATATTGGTCAAATATCGAAGCTTGAGTCTTTAAACTTTCCATTGATGCACAGTTTGTCCAGATGAAGTAAGACAGTGATGTTTAATGTGCTGTGAAAGTGAAACAATAATAAACTGGGGCCGTCAGCGATGTTTGCATGCAAAGGGGTTAATATATTATTAATCACTTATAAATCATTGAAATGTCAACATTGTACTATTATCTCAATTAACATTGTAAATCATTTACAAAGCTTTCTGCACCCCCTAATCTAAAGTGTAAACTACTCATCAGTTGTACTCATCGGCTTTCATTTGCTTGTGGATTTTTGCAAAGCAAGTGATACAGCATTGTACTTGCACAACTATTGTACTTCATTTTAATACCGCGTAACATATTTTGCAAGTAACTTCATTGCCCTTTCTGTCGAAATTGGTATTTTCGCTCGCTTCATTTGGCTTGCTCAGCTAAATATGTCTGTAGGCTTGTGGTTGCGTGTGTCAGTGCGCCCAGTTAACACGCACGCGCCTGAGGTGTCTGTCTTTGCTAAGCATCCATCAGCTGTGATCTCCGTTACAACAAGGACATTTCAGTAATAAATTTCCACCACTGAAAAACCCTTGCTGTAACTCTGGTACAGGATTTATTTTCGAAGAAAAGTAAAACAAACCCTGCACTGTTTTTCTGCACCCCATTTTTCAAAAACAACGGGGAATTTCATCCCGAAGGAAGCTGTCTGAGTCGGTTCTTGTCACATGACCTGGTGCGCTTGCTTTTTTTTCTTGGTGGAAGCTGTACATTTGTTTAGCTAACAAAATATTAAAACTTTATTCAAAATGGTGTACAACTGTTTAATTATGTCATTCTGGTTAGGGTTCGGCCGATAGACATCACAATGCTGCGCCGGCAAACAGCGTCATCAGCTCCAGTATCTCGCGCGTGCATCCGTTGTCATGCGACAGAGAAGTCGTGTCTATGGACAGTTGTGAACGCGCTGACAGCTGGTTGCCCAGGCTTTGGATTAAAGGTAATACTGTTGTAAGTAGTGTTCATTTTCTTGTACAGACCAATAATTTCTCTTCATTCATTTTTTTCTCAAAAACCGGCAGCCACTGACTTGCATTTAAGAATAACCAAGGGCAACGGTTTCACCTAAAAACCTTTGTAGAGCTCTGAAAATGTTTGAGTTTCAAAAGTAAAACTGTAGTAGAAAAAAAAAGAAGAGACATGAGAATGTCATAATTTGTATGTCACATTTTTATTGGTGTGCATTCATATGCAAACAAATGTTTGATGGATTTTGTTTTTTTATATATAATGTATTTTTATATATAATGTTTCTGAAAGGTTTAAAATGTGCATATGTGAAAAAAAAAAAGTCATACAAGGACTGTTTTCTTGAGAACGTCATATTTGCGTTGAGAACTGTGGACTTTGACCTCTCAAGTTCAAGAGGGGAGGGGTCGCAGAGGAGAACGAGAGGAAGCTCGTGGGAGGGAAAGGAGTGTTCGCAGCGGAAAAAAAAACTGGCAGTGAGTCAACGCTCACGGACATTTTGAGTGGCAGGCCAGTGACTAAAGTTGCGTGAGTTGCTTGTGTGACTGTGTCACGCATCAGGTTTGCAGCTGGCAGCACGCAAGAACATTTTGAGGGAGTTTGGAAAGAGGCTGCACACTTCAACTCCGTGTGAGTCAAATTTATGCACGAGCATAGCACGTGAGAGAATCAAAGTTTTTTTTATTCCGTTTATTTGTTTTATTAGAGTGAGAATTCATCCGGAAGAATAATCCCGTGTTTCATTTCTCAAGTTCAGTGATGCAGTTATAATAAATTGGGTAATTTGGTTGAAATCCGGAAGAATATACTCGTGTTTTATTTTATTAGTTCAGTGGAGAAAAAAAAGTATCACCGTGGTGTGCGTAGTTAGGAGGCAAGTGCGTGCATATTTTCGTTAAGAAACAGAGACCGTCGAGTCAAGATTTGGAGCACTGCATGGACTTTAGCGGATCCATCTCAAGAGTTAATCGACATCCACTCAACGTCGTCACGGGACACGACGGGGTTGCTGTTTATCATCTCGTCAGGAAGTGAAGATTAGAGGTTTCTATTCTGAAATTGGAATTTTGTGTTTCCTGGATTCGTGAGTACATTGGTTTTGCATCAAAAGAGCTCCAACTAGCGCGCCATCGGTGTACTGAAAATCCCAGCTGGGTAAAATTCAAAGTGTTACCTTATTCATTGTATTTTTGTTTTGTTTTGGGGGAACAGTGATTATTTGAATTTATTGCTGTTGATTTTGTGACTTTGATCATTCAAGAAGAGAAAAATCACACAAAGACAAAAATAGTTCAGAGGAAAATAAATAAATATATGTTTATTGATCTGGTATAATTTTGTGTGATTTCTGGTGGGAAAAAAACACTTGCTATTTAATTTTTCCTGTGAAATATTTGTATTTCCATAGTTAAGTGTAAACACATTTTTTTTAGTTCCAAATAGAAAACATAGGTTAAGATCTGAGATCTGGGTTATATTGGTACGTTAACTGTAAGAGAAGTGTGCCTTTACTGGGGTAGCGGATAAAGTAAAGATCCCTTAGCCAGATAGCTATCTTGTGAACCACGTTTAGAGACTACCCGGCAGGAGGGCTACATTTTTGTGGGGGCTCGTCCGGGATCTTTCAGATCATTTCAGTTTGTGTTTTCAGAAGCTGTGAACGTGTATGTTCAGTGAAAATTTGGAAGTAATTTATGTGTATACATTGTTTCTTTGAGAATTATATGAAGAGAGCTTTAATGCTAAACAGTCAGTTCCTGTTTTTCTGAGTACATACTGTTGATGATGCAAGTGAACAAAATGGAGGTTAGTGAGATTATTGCTTGGTGCAGAGAGAAGGGTGTTGAGCTGGACAGGGTTATCATTCTGAGCAACGTACCTGCAGAATGTGAAGACAAAATAGTCTATGATGTGCTGGATGCTGTCCTGGGAATGAGGAAATGCAAAGTGCTTGATCGCCATTCTGATAAAACTCAGCGACAACAGTTTCTTCTGATTGAGACCGCTAGCAAGGTTTCTGAGATGGCTATCCCTGCAGAGCTCGGAGAACCTGAAGTAGGTACCTGGTACACACAGTTTATTCATGTCGCAGCTGAGGCACCTAAACAGAACAGTGAAGATGAATTTCAGACTAAGCTGATGTCTTTTCTTCAAGCGGAAGGAAAGTCGCTATCTGACATTCCAAGTTTAGCTTCCCCTGCACCTGTGCTTAACACTAAGCTTGTTGATGCCATAAATTCCCTTGTTCAAATGTGTCATGTGGCATCGTCTGAAGAGAGAGCTGGATATAGGAAGTTGCGTCCCTTCTCAGGGTTCATTCCCACTCCCCATGGAGAGGATGAGTATGAGGTCTGGGTGGAGCAGACCACCCAAATTCTGGAAGAGTGGCAGTGTTCTGATAATGTTAAGAAGCAGAGACTAGTAGAGTGTCTCAGAGGTCCTGCAGCAGACATTGTAAGGTTTGAGAAGACTGGTAACCCATCCGCTACCTTCAATGATTACCTTAGTGCACTAGAGTCAGCGTTTGGCACTACCGAGGATGCTGCAGACTTGATGTTAAAATTTTGGAGCACTCCGTCTCCGGATGCAGCAAATAGTTAGAAGTGCCCTCTCAAGTGACCTGGTGGCTATGCGTTTGAGGATGACCCATAAGTTGTGTGCCCCACCTCCCTTCAATGAGCTAATGAAGGAGGTAAGAGAAGAGGAAAGTATGTTACACCAAAGGAGCTCAGTCCAGGCAAATGTAGCTGTGCCTGCACGGAATGAGTCGTCTGGCAACAGTCTGGTCAATTCAGAAGTTGAAATGCTGAAGAGGGAGATTAGGGGGTTGAAGAATGAGGTGTCTCGCTTATCAGCTGTGGCAAAAGAACCAGTCACTCATGATCGTTCAGTTACGCACAGTTTAGCTGCAACTGCAGAGAGTAAAACACCCACCAGACCAGTGAACAAGGCTAACATCTTCTGTTACAGATGCGGAGAAGATGGTCATCTGAAACGTGACTGTACAAAGGAAGAAAACCTCAGGAGAGTAAACCAGCGGCTCATTAAAATGAGACAGCCGTCGGGAAATGCCTCCGGGGCTCAGTAGAGGAACGGCCTGAAGCTCCGAGGAAGACGCGTTCCACAAAGTGCAAAAGAGCCAGAGTTGAATTGGTAGACCTTCCGAGCGGGTTAGTGGGACCTAGCTCTGTCCTTCCCATCCAGGTTGAAGGTATCTACACTAAGGCCTTACTGGATAGTGGATCGCAGGTCACACTGCTGTACAGATCATTCTATGAGAAACACTTGAAGCATCTGCCATTGACACCAATAGAAAATTTGGAAATATGGGGATTGAGCTCACAGAGATACCCTTATGATGGCTGCTTGGCTTTAAGGCTAGAGTTTCCAGGATCTGTAGCAGGAGTGGCTGAATCCATAGATGCACTTGTGTTGGTCTGTCCTGACCCTGTCATGAAAGGAGATGTCAACATTCTGGTGGGAACAAACACGTCTGTGGTAAAGAAGCTGGTAGCAGTTTGCCAGGAAAGGATGGGAAATGATTTTCTTCATACCATGACAATGAACGTTGAAGCTGACTCCAGGAGAGAGTGTGAGGGTTTCTGGAAACCTGAAATACCCTGTTACCTTATCTACTAAAACTTTGTTAGTGGATCAGCCAGAAGAGTCCTGCCTTCCAGAGGAACTGCTAGTGCGAGCTGAGGTGCAGTCTGCTACTGCTGTCCAGTCAAAAAGAGTTGGAGTCACTATCAGGAATGTCTCTGCTCGGCCAGTGATGATCAAGAGAGGAATGCCTATCGCACATGTGTTTCCTGTTGATGTTGTGCCTACAGTCTCTAAGCCCAGAGAGAGTAGTGGGAAAACCAAACTGACTAAGGATTCATTTAACTTTGGCGATTCCCCTGTGGCTACCGAATGGAAACAGCGGCTGGCTAAAAAGATGTTAGAGAGAAAGGATGTTTTCTCTTGCGATGAATTCGATGTTGGATGTTCACAGAGTACCCAACACCACATCAGACTGATAGAGGATAAACCTTTTCGTGAGAGGTCACGACGGCTTGCACCAGGCGACATTGAGGATGTTAGGCAACACTTGGAGAAGCTGAAGGAGGCTGATATTATTGCTGAGTCCAGAAGTCCTTACGCTTCACCAATTGTCGTAGTCCGGAAAAAGAACGGACAGATAAGGATGTGTGTGGACTACAGGACGCTGAATCGTCGCACAATCCCTGACCAATACACCGTTCCCCGCATTGAAGATGCTCTGGCCTGCTTAAATGGAAGCCAGTGGTTCAGTGGTTCACCTTAGAAGTGGATATTATCAGATTCCCATGAGTGAAGAGGACCAAGAAAAGACAGCTTTCATTTGCCCAGTGGGATTTTACCAATTCCAGCGGATGCCACAGGGGATTTGTGGAGCTCCCTTGACCTTCCAGCGAGTGATGGAAAAGACGGTGGGAGACATGAACCTGTTGGAAGTGTTGGTCTACTTGGATGACCTCATTATCTTCGGACGGACTTTGGAGGAGCATGAGGAGAGGCTGCTTAAGGTGCTGGACCGCTTACAGAGCGAAGGGTTGAAGTTGTCCCTGGACAAGTGCACCTTTTGTCAGACTTCTGTCAGTTATGTTGGTCACATTGTGTCTCAAGATGGTGTTTCGACTGATCCCTCCAAAATTGAAGCTGTCAAATCTTGGCCCAGACCCCAGAACGTGACAGAGCTACGTTCTTTCTTAGGTTTCTGTGGGTACTATAGAAGATTCGTGAAAGAATATTCTAAAGTGTCTTACCCACTTAATCAGTTGCTGAAAGGGTGTTTTCCGGCCAAGACCTTGAAGAAAATGAAAGCTGGAGACAATCCCGACCGGATTGTGTACAAATCTTTGGATCCATTTGGAAGTAGATGGACGGATGCTTGTGAAGCTGCTTTCAATGAGTTGAAGGTGAGACTTACCAAGGCTCCTGTGTTGGCCTTTGCCAACTCTCAGCTCCCATACGTCCTACATGTTGATGCCTGCTGTGAAGGTTTGGGCGGGGTTCTATATCAGGACCAAGGACAGGGATTGAAACCTGTAGCTTTTGTCAGCAGGAGCTTGACGCCTTCTGAAAGGAACTACCCAGTCCACAAACTTGAGTTCTTGGCTTTAAAGTGGGCTGTTGTGGACAAGCTAAATGATTACCTGTACGGAGTAAAGTTTGAAGTGCAGACAGACAACAACCCACTAACTTATGTTTTAACCACAGCCAAATTGGATGCTGCAGGACATAGGTGGCTGGCGGCTCTCTCTGCTTATGACTTCAGTCTCAAGTACAGGCCTGGGAGACAAAATGTTGATGCCGATGCTTTGTCTCGTCGTCCTCATAGGAGCATAAAGGACCAGGAGTGGACTAATATATCATCCTCTGGAGTGAGATCCCTGTGTAACCTGAGAGGGCAAGGCAGGTCCAGCTGCTTCGCAACTGCTAGCGGTATTATCATATCATTGGGAGGAACTCCTGAAGCAGTCCCAGAGCTTACTGTAACTTAACCACTCTGGATACTTCCACGATTCCAAAACTGAGTTCCGTGGATCTGTCACATGCTCAGCAGGAGGATCTTTGTCTGGGAGAGATATGGAGAGCACTGAAAGGAGGAGATCTGTCCAAGGTCAACAAAGAAGCTCACAAGGACCTTCCATTAATAATGAGAGAGGGGGACAGATTAGTGCTGGAGAATGGAGTGATGTTTCGGTGCACAAAAAGCCCAGACAAACCTCGTCGTGAGCAGTTGTGCCTGCCCAGGAAGTTTCATGACGTAGTTCTCAGGTCGCTGCATGATGATTCTGGACACCTGGGATTTGATAAGACTTATGGCTTGGTGAGAGAGAGATTTTACTGGCCACGAATGAAGATTGAGGTGGAGAAGTACTGCCAAACATGTGCCAGATGTGTCCAGAGGAAGACTCTGCCAAAGAGAGTAGCACCATTGTCACACTTATCTAGTAATGGACCAATGGATCTTGTGTGTATGGATTTTCTATCCATAGAGCCTGACTCCAAGAACATCTGTAATGTCCTTGTCATCACAGACCACTACACCAGGTATGCACAGGCGTTTCCGACTAAGGATCAGAAGGCGTCCACAGTTGCAAAGGTCCTGTGGGAGAAATACTTTGTTCACTATGGACTGCCTAGACGGATGCATTCGGACCAGGGACGGGATTTCGAGAGCAGGCTCATCCATGAGTTGTTTGACTTGTTAGGAGTGGAGAAATCCCGGACAACACCGTACCATCCCCAGGGTGATCCGCAACCGGAGCGGTTTAACCGGACACTCTTGGATATGTTGGGGACCCTGGATTCGAGGCAGAAACAGCAGTGGAGCCGTCACATTGGACATCTTGTACATGTGTACAATAGCAGTGTGAACGAAGCCACAGGATACTCACCTTACTTCCTTATGTTCGGAAGGGAAGCCAGATTGCCCATAGACCTGAGTTTTGGTGTGTCTAGTGATGGAACTTCCACTAAGTCTTACCAGCGCTTTGTGCAGACCATGCAAAGAGAGTTGAAGTCTGCGTACGAGCTGGCGGAGGAAAAAGCTGGAAAGAAAAATGCAGGAAATAAGAGAAGGTACGATCAGAGACTGCATTACTCTCACCTTGTTTCGGGAGATAGAGTCCTGATCAGGAATCTTGGATTGCAAGGGAAGCACAAGTTGGCAGACAGATGGAGTGCTGAGCCTTACATTGTCCAGAGTCAAATGCCAAACTTACCTGTGTTTCGGCTTAAGCCAGAGAGTGGAACTGGACCTGTCAAGATCCTGCATAGGAATCACATTCTTCCTATTGGTCAAGGGTTGAGGCAGCAACAAGTTCCTGACAGTGTCTCGAAACCCAGAAAGAGAGTTCTGAGGAAAAGGAAGAATGCTGAAAAGAATCAGAGTCCAGAGCATGTTGTGGAAGATGCTCCTGTAAGGCAAGAAGCAGAAACCAGAGATGCTCAATATGCTGATGAAAGTTCAGAGAGTGAGGATGGAATGTATGGGGTGTGGTATTATGTACCTGAAAATCATCCTTTGACCCCTAAGAGAAGGGACACTTCTCAGAGTGATGCTGTGGTTTCTGATAACACTGTTCATAAGAATGTTGAACAGGTTGTTTCTGAGGATGTTTCTGAGCACTCTGATGAAGGAGTTGAGCCAAATGAACCTGTAGAGTCTGTTTCAAGACTGCTACCAGAAAGTGATTCGGGCAACTTACAAAATGTGAGCCGAGTATCAGACCTCTGTGATAATGTTTCAAGTGAGGGTCAAGACCACTCAGATGAGAATGTAACGCAAGGTATCTCTGCTGATGTAACTGAAGATTACAGAAGGTCTCATAGAGAGAGAATTGTGCCTAAGAGGTTTACATATGATACTCTTGGGGAGCCAAAATTTGAGCCTGCCGTTTCTCAAACTAAAGTCGTAAATCCTGTTAGATACTGTTCTACTGTCTTTTTATGGATGAAAGTACCTGCGAGAAGGTTGAGTACCTGTTCAGTTGATTTTCCTACTAGACGCTAATGTGAGTGATTTCCTTCAGTATAGACATGGATCTATTGTGACATTATCTTGCTCATTCAATTGAAAAGTGTATAAGTGTCTCAAACTGTCTGGGAAAAGAGTTGAGATATTGAAATGTAAAAAAAAAAAAGTTACTGAAGGGACTGTATGTGATTCCTTTGTTTCCCTCGTTATGAGGACATAACGATTCTTGGTGGGGGGAGAATGTAGAGCTCTGAAAATGTTTGAGTTTCAAAAGTAAAACTGTAGTAGAAAAAAAAAGAAGAGACAAGAGAATGTCATAATTTGTATGTCACATTTTTATTGGTGTGCATTCATATGCAAACAAATGTTTGATGGATTTAGTTTTTTTTATATATAATGTATTTTTATATATAATGTTTCTGAAAGGTTTAAAATGTGCATATGTGAAAAAAAAAGTCATACAAGGACTGTTTTCTTGAGAACGTCATATTTGCGTTGAGAACTGTGGACTTTGACCTCTCAAGTTCAAGAGGGGTCGCAGAGGAGAACGAGAGGAAGCTCGTGGGAGGGAAAGGAGTGTTCGCAGCGGAAAAAAAAACTGGCAGTGAGTCAACGCTCACGGACATTTTGAGTGGCAGGCCAGTGACTAAAGTTGCGTGAGTTGCTTGTGTGACTGTGTCACGCATCAGGTTTGCAGCTGGCAGCACGCAAGAACATTTTGAGGGAGTTTGGAAAGAGGCTGCACACTTCAACTCCGTGTGAGTCAAATTTATGCACGAGCATAGCACGTGAGAGAATCAAAGTTTTTTTTATTCCGTTTATTTGTTTTATTAGAGTGAGAATTCATCCGGAAGAATAATCCCGTGTTTCATTTCTCAAGTTCAGTGATGCAGTTATAATAAATTGGGTAATTTGGTTGAAATCCGGAAGAATATACTCGTGTTTTATTTTATTAGTTCAGTGGAGAAAAAAAAGTATCACCGTGGTGTGCGTAGTTAGGAGGCAAGTTCGTGCATATTTTCGTTAAGAAACAGAGACCGTCGAGTCAAGATTTGGAGCACTGCATGGACTTTAGCGGATCCATCGCAAGAGTTAATCGACATCCACTCAACGTTGTCACGGGACACGACGGGGTTGCTGTTTATCATCTCGTCAGGAAGTGAAGATTAGAGGTTTCTATTCTGAAATTGGAATTTTGTGTTTCCTGGATTCGTGAGTACATTGGTTTTGCATCAAAAGAGCTCCAACTAGCGCGCCATCGGTGTACTGAAAATCCCAGCTGGGTAAAATTCAAAGTGTTACCTTATTCATTGTATTTTTGTTTTGTTTTGGGGGAACAGTGATTATTTGAATTTATTGCTGTTGATTTTGTGACTTTGTGAATTTGATCATTCAAGAAGAGAAAAATCACACAAAGACAAAAATAGTTCAGAGGAAAATAAATAAATATATGTTTATTGATCTGGCATAATTTTGTGTGATTTCTGGTCGGAAAAAAAAACACTTGCTATTTAATTTTTCCTGTGAAATATTTGTATTTCCATAGTTAAGTGTAAACACATTTTTTTTTAGTTCCAAATAGAAAACATAGGTTAAGATCTGAGATCTGGGTTATATTGGTACTGTAACTGTAAGAGAAGTGTGCCTTTACTGGGGTAGCGGATAAAGTAAAGATCCCTTAGCCAGATAGCTATCTTGTGAGCCACGTTTAGAGACTACCCGGCAGGAGGGCTACACCTTTAATATTCTACTGCAGAAAAAAACCTTGGATGACCCGAGGGTGAGTAAATTAACAGCAAATGTTCATTTTGGGGTGAACCATCCCTTTGAATGCAGAGTAAATTTCCCTACATGCTAAGTAAAAGTAATCAGCCAATACACGGCTGACGGGAATGACGACGCCCAAAGCAGCAGAACTGTACAAATGCTGGACATCCACACACCGCACCACAGTATTATCAACTAGAGATTGTCCAATAGTGGATTTTACCGATACTGATAGCTAGGTTGGACCACACTTGCCGATACCAATTTATCAACCAATAGTTTTTAAAATGGATACTGAATGAAAACTAAAATAGAGCTTTACTATTAAAAAAAAGCAGTAAAAGTACTGAACCATACTTTGTAAATGAATAAAAATGTAATATTAATATTAATTATTATATTGATCATTAAAGTTATTTCATAGATTACCAATGTTAAAAAAAGAAACTTTAAAATGTAAAAAGGAAACCTATTAGTAATAGTAAATATTTAAATGAAATGAACACACTCTAACAAGGAACAATACTTCTGCAGCTTTCCTTAATGTTACAAATGGACCCTTATTGTTAAGTATTACAATTTAATTTCAACAGTCATGCTTAAAGGGTTAGTTCACCCAGATAGCAAAATTATGTCATTAATAACTCACCCTCATGTTGTTTCAAACCCGTAAGACCTCAGTTTATCTTCTGAACACAGTTTAAGATATTTTAGATTTAGTCTGTGAGCTCTCAGTCCCTCCATTGAAGCTGTGTGTACGGTATACTGTCCATGTCCAGAAAGGTAAGAAAAACATCATCAAAGTAGTCCATGTGACATCAGAGGGTCAGTTAGAATTTTGTGAAGCATTGAAAATACATGTTGGTCCAAAAATAGCAAAAACTACGACTTTATTCAGCATTGTCTTCTCTTCCGTGTCTGTTGTGTGAGAGATTTCAAAAGAAAGCAGTTTGGATATCCGGTTCGCAAACGAATCATACAGTTCACCAAATCAAACTGAATCGTTTTAAATGGTTAGCATCTCTAATATGCATTAATCCCCAAATGACTTAAGCTGTTAACTTTTTTAATGTGGCTGACACTCCCTCTAAGTTCAAACAAACCAATATCCCGGAGTAATTCATGTACTCAAACACAACACTGACTGAACTGCTGTGAAGAGAGAACTGAAGATGAACACAGAGCCGAGCCAGATAACGAACAAAACATTGACTCGTTCTCGAGTCAAGAACCGTTTCTGTCAGACGCGTCTGATTCGAGAACCGAGGAGCTGATGATACTGCGCATGTGTGATTCAGCGTGAAGCAAACCGACACACAGAGCGTCTGAACTGAACTGATTCTTTTGGTGATTAATTCTGAACTGTAAACCGAAGGCAATTACGTCAAGCGCAAAAGAACCAGTGAACCATTTTCTTCAACCAGTTTATTGAATCAAACTGTCCAAAAGAACTACTGGTGATCCGAAAACCGATGCAAATGGTTCTTGTCTCGTGTATGAGTCAGTCTGTTGTTTGTTATCTGGCTCGGCTCGGTGTTCATCTTCAGTTCTCTCTTCACAGCAGTTCAGTCAGTGTACTGTTTGAGTTGGTTAACCAACGCAGTGCTGCAGTCACTGAAATTGATTTTCGTTTTACCAATATGTCAAAACCTGTCAAAAGTACTTCGTGGTTGTCTTCTATTTTATAAAGTTAGCAAAACCTCCGAGTCCAGTCTATTGATGAGTCTACTGATGAGTCTATGACAGTCTATGATAGTTAGCTCAAAATACATGTCTTTACCCATTATCTATTAACACAGCACGGTTATTTCTTCTGACCGCCAAACAAACGCTATCATAGTGCTCCACCTAGCGCTACCAACAGTGACCGCGGCGGGCCAGAATTACACAGAAGACATGACTTACCTTTAACGTTACTTTATTCAATGCAGAACCGTCTCAAGAGTTGTAACTGGAAATGCCGATTAGACCATCTCGTCGTAATACAAATCCAGAATATTAATAATCCTCGAGCAGGGCTACGATATGCATGCCATAGTTTTGTCCTCCATTGTGTTTGTTTTCAGAAATGATAATAGTTGTTTAATACTAGTGCTTATGTGATATCACAATTTTTGATGATCTTCTCCAAGATCTGCTTTTGAGGAAAACATTTCATTGGCGTTCTGTTCTGCACCATGTCTGAGCACGTTTGCCTACAACCAAAGCGCACAAACTATTATACAGCGCCTGACAACCAGGCCTGGCGTCTGGGAGGGGAGGGGTGGCATAGCCCACATACTGGTACTTCATAATAGAAACATTTTGCGGCACGAATGTACCAATACAAATAAATACAACATCTCCAGTTATTTAGCTGAGCATCAATTGTACAATAAGTTTAATTTAATAAGAGGCGATCTAGAGTTGAAATGTTTTATTTTTTATTATTTTTTTATCAAGTGATCAAATTGTTTGTTGTCGCTGCGATCAGTGGCCCGGATGCTGTGTACAGTGTGCACTTTATAAGGTCTGCACTCGGACACGCGCTTCAATCCGTTGTGGAGATGGTCTATTTGTTCCGGTGAAATTATTAAACATAAATATACACAAACGTATCCCTGTCTGATATAGACGGTTTCAACGGCATCAACATAAACAAACGTTAATGCGCGTGAGCGCTTTTGTGGACCTAACTTAACTTCCGGTAGACTCCAAATAGAATCAATAACAACAGTCAAGTCCCTCTAGAGTAGATATTTTTTGATAACAAACAAAATATGTTTGCTGCGTGGATCAGGCGGACTTAATGAAAATGCTAATTCATTCTTTGCCCGCAGGAGATGTTTTAAAGCATAGACATAAAGCGCAAGAAATAGAGGTTTCCCCAGTAACAGCTGTAAACGAAGCAGAGCTGGTACGCTCACACGCTGCTTTATCAGGCATATAACATGCAAGTCCTAGGCTACTTCAGAAATACAGCGATATAAAAACAACTGTGCCTCATTTTGATATTTAAACATAAATGTAAGGAATTATTATTATTAAACGTGCAGTACGTTACGTAATGTTACATTACTCATGTTTATTTAACGAAGCCTTTTTAAAAATCGATCAGTTTTAAAATTGTGGCGAGTCTCCAAAAATAAATAAATGTATGGGAAACACATCCCGCAGCACAACCACCTGAGCCCAACTTCAGTCTCCTCATCACCTTGGCTTTAACTGCGTTTGTAGATGGCACCGCAGCCAGACCGATATAACACAGACCGGAAGTTAACTTAGGTCCAGGCGCGTGCGCCCGATGAAACCTAATCAGAAACCTAATCAGTTTTGATAAATACATTAAAAAAAAACATACGAGTGTGGGTTAAAACCCAAACCCGGACCTCTGACACGCTAGGCAAAAGTTCTACCACTGAAACATTTGAGGTGACAAACAGATATATTGTAGCTTGATATTCACTATAGGAAGAAAGTGCAGCGTAAAAAATAGCATATTTTAGCATTAAAATCCTTTTAACATTTAAGGAGATCTGAAGGGGGCAGGGGGGGTCCAGTTAATGGGGCGTAATTCATTAGCTTTAATGAGAATTTTATATTTTATAGACCTACATTAATCAGGGTATCTTCCATCCATTCCAAATCCGTTTCCAATTAAAAATCAGAAAACGAAATACTCCAGAGGATTCAAGTGAGAGAACATGAATTCAATAACGAGAAATGGTTTATTCGTTATTCCATCTAGGTAAACAAATGGAAAATGAGTTTTTGACTTGATTTCTCATTTTGTCGTTTGGGGTTTAAAAAACGGTTTATGGCTTCAATATTTCATACGCACTTGTGGGCGGAGCTGAAACGCTCCTTTCATCTGATTGGTCGAATCGCTCCGCCTTCAACTCGATCTTACATTCTTTCAGAATAAGAGTCTTATAAGAGTAGTGTCTGAAACCACCGCTCACTGTTAATTAACATAATATTTGAGTCAGATGTTGCTGCGCACATAATTCGTGCTGCTGTGACTTGCAAGTCACGCCTTTAAATTATTTCTAGGTTATAGTATTGTATGAATATTGTCCCACTGTAAATACAGTGCAAATAGTTTTGTCTCCTTGGATAAAAGTGAAGTGGAAATAAAAATCAATAATAGACTGAACAGTTCCATGATAATATGTCTGTAACATTTACCACTCTCATCTTTTAAGTCAAAAGGCACTAGGTAGGTGTGTGTGTGACATTTATAATTAATTGGGAAAATTAATATAGTTAAATTTATGAAATAAATTAGTAATATTAGTTTTATTCCATACTAAATTGAATGGTTTTTCTTTTAGTCTTCTTTGTTGGCCTTGAGAAAGCCGACATATATTTGAACATTATTATCATTTATTATGAGAGTAATTGACAACGACTAAAATTTTATTGTTTCACCAAATTCAGCTCAGATCTTCAGACTCGTCTGACTCGTTGCTCTGGTCAGACTTTTTCCTTCTCAAAAAATCCTAGTGACTTTCATTATCTGAGCAATGAAGGTCTTACACTTAAGGTCCACTAGAGGGGGAGACAGGATTTCTGTTTATGTAAGTTTAAATGACAGATAAATACATGAATTTCATGTGTAACACAGGTTCTTCAATGATAGTTGGGGTGGTAGGGGGGTATACCTTAGCTCAATGATAGCTGTATAATATAAAACAACATTAACTACTGCAGCTGGTACCAAATAAAAATGATTAAGTTTTGGAAAACTGCAAGTCAAATGTACTTGCACAAATGACTTGCTGTTACATAATACCCCTTATGCGTTGTTGGGGACGTTTTCGTCATCTAGGGGGTAAAGTTGAGTCTTATTTTGGCCACAACTTTCTCTGTGTTGCAGCTAATGGAATGATTGGTGACAAATCTTATTTTTACACTTATTTTGGGAAAATGCTTGAAATTTTTCAAAAACTCAACAGTATACTGTGGGTAAATTCACTACCCTTTTGTTATGTTCGGGATGAAAACATCCACTAAATTAAAATGCTGTAAAAATGTCTCAGATAAAGATTTTTTTATTTTGTTTTGCATAAATCTATTAATCACCCTCAGTCCTGATCAAAACTACCAAATGTTTAAAAAGAAAATCCAAGATTTTAACTCTTTAATTACCAAGTTCATAAATGATGTCACTGATTTGAGAAGAAAAAACACACACAAAATGACATTTTCAATATAAAAAGTAATTGTGGACTGGATATTTTTTTTACCTTTTAATGACAGTCTTGGGCATGTCAAAGATTAGTAACTTTAGATTGGCTTTGATGTATTGTTAGTTTTTGTGCAGCATTAGATTTTAATTTTTCTCCCTCATTTATTGTTGGTGGCTGTTTTTGTCCCATTGACTTCCATTATAATGACATTTTTTGATGCAAAGCCATGACACCATATTATCATGCACTCTTGATTGTTGGTGGTTTCCCCTGTTGGGAAGAGGTAACATTTGTTATTTTTACAGTTGATCACTAGGTGGGACCATTAACCCTTTAGATAGGCCTGTGCAAAAAAAGGCTTAGTTTCTGGCCTGTATATGGAGTTATATGGAGTTTAACAGCAAATTATAGTGTGTGTGTGTGTGTGTGTGTGTGTTTGAGAGAGAGAGAGAAAGAGAGAGAGAGAGAGAGAGAGAGGGTGAGAGAGACCTTTGTGCACTTACCTTGATGTATCTGAAAAAACCAACAGGGAAAACCACAAACAATCAAGAATGCATGATTATGTGTCATGGCTTTGCAATCAAAAATGTAATTATAATGGAAGTCAGTGAAAAAAACATCCAACAACAATAAATTAGGGGAAAAAATGTTTTTATCTAATGCTTACAGCAGTTTAATTGAGTGAATGTTTTCATCCCAAACATAACGAAAGGGTAGTGAATTTGAACAATGCACAAGGGATACATAATAATTTTTATTTGGCACCAGCCACAATTAATGTTGACAGCTAGCAGGAGTGTGGTGGGGTGCGAGGTCTGTTTTGACCAATGAATGGAAACCTCAAGGTAGTGGCCTAAATGCTTATCTGAAGATTTTGTCTTTATAGATTACAGTTTACATTGTACTTACTGAAGTACACCTCTGCATGCAGACACCCAACTGTACAAATTCATTTATAGATTTAAAACTCAGTCCTGAACTGGGAGAACCATGTTCTGCAGAGTTCAGTTCCAACACACTTACTTGGACATTGCTACTGATCCTGAAGACCTTGCTTAGCTTAGGTGTGTTTATTTGGGGTAGCTAAACTTTGCAGGACACTGGCCATCCAAGAGGAGGACTGAGAGTCCTGACATTAGCACTTTATATTCAGTGCATGTGATTTATCAACACTGAGTACATCTTAAAATGTACAGCTCATGAAAAATAAAAGATCTAGATGGACATACATTAAATGCATAAACCAGTGTGAATAAAAAATAAACCTTAAAATAAATTTGGAGGCAGGATGAAAAAGCCAGAATGGGAAGTTTTAAGTACAGCTTGAAGTGTGAAGTTTATTCGTGTACACAGATATGGCATATTCATGGTAGTACACATGAAATTAATGTATTTATTTGCCATTTTACGTAAATAGAAATTCTGTCTCCCCCTCTAGTGGACATTAAGTGTAAGACCTTCATTGCTCAGATAATGAAAGTCACTAGGATTTTTTGAGAAGGAAATTTGGTGAAACATTAAAATTTTAGTCGTTGTCAATTACTCTCATAATAAATGATAATAATGTTCAAATATATGTCGGCTTTCCCAAGGCCAACAAAGAAGACTAAAAGAAAAACCATTCAATTTAGTATGGAATAAAACTAATATTACTAATTTATTTCATAAATTTAACTATATTAATTTTCCCAATTAATTATTAATGTCAAACACACACCTACCTAGTGCCTTTTGACTTAAAAGATGAGAGTGGTAAATGTTACAGACATATTATCATGGAACTGTTCAGTCTATTATTGATTTTTATTTCCACTTCACTTTTATCCAAGGAGACAAAACTATTTGCACTGTATTTACAGTGGGACAATATTCATACAATACTATAACCTAGAAATAATTTAAAGGCGTGACTTGCAAGTCACAGCAGCACGAATTATGTGCGCAGCAACATCTGACTCAAATATTATGTTAATTAACAGTGAGCGGTGGTTTCAGACACTACTCTTATAAGACTCTTATTCTGAAAGAATGTAAGATCGAGTTGAAGGCGGAGCGATTCGACCAATCAGATGAAAGGAGCGTTTCAGCTCCGCCCACAAGTGCGTATGAAATATTGAAGCCATAAACCGTTTTTTAAACCCCAAACGACAAAATGAGAAATCAAGTCAAAAACTCATTTTCCGTTTGTTTACCTAGATGGAATAACGAATAAACGAGCCATTTTTCCATTTCTCGTTATTGAATTCATGTTCTCTCACTTGAATCCTCTGGAGTATTTCATTTTCTGATTTTTAATTGGAAACGGATTTGGAATGGACGGAAGATACCCTGATTAACATTAAAGTGTATTGCGTTTTTTATATTTTACATTTATTTCTTGAATGCTACTATTACATCAACTGTAGCTGAAACGAAAAAACCACTGTATATTTAATTTGTATATTATGTTGTTTATATCCTTTGTTTTTATGTTTTTAATAACAGATTGGTTACCTGAGTACATATGTATAAAGTACAGTCACACTGTATGATTGTGAATTTTAATTGCTGTTTTTAACAGGAGATTTTTGTCTTTTCTGTTCTTTTACAGATCACTATTGCACACCAAGTAAGTAAAACTACTTTTTTGATTTCATTTTATTTTATTTCTGCAAACAACTTGCACCACTTGCAATTGGTTTTCCAGCCCAAAACCTCGTCAAAAACTGAATGCAACGGTTTTTGTCTATGATTATTTTGTCAAAACATCTTTTGTCTATGGTAACTCTAATCTACATTAACTATTTAATTAGTATCCAGTTATTTATATTAAATTTGTGGAGTTTACAACTACTTCTGAACTAATAAAATAATAAACATTAAATTTGTAGAGTCACTTGGCCTCATACATTTTCCTTATGAAAGAGGTCACTGCAAGCTAATCCTTTTTGCCTCCCTTTAATTCGAATACATCCATGAACAGGTAGTTTTGAAAAGTGCTTTGAATATAGGGGAAATATGTCTAGCCTACAACACGAGGACTTATTGCCTTATCCGATCATTGAAAAATCATAGGCCTAGGCTACTGAATTTGTTCCAAGTGTTCAAATATATGTTCTGTTTAACTTAAATGCTATATTTGTTTTGCATTGTGATTTTATCTTCTGTTTTAGATGCTCTTACTCAGCAGATGGGGACAGCTACCGTCACCCAATTTTCTTTTGCACAAGTTGTGCAAAAGTGGCTGCGCTATGCGCCAGACCGGGGCAGGAGGGACTGGACGACAACTTATGCAGGCATCAGATGACAATGAAGTGTAAATAAAGAGTAGAGAGGCTAATAAACGTGAATTTGATTTTAAATAGTGTGGTGTGTTCTGTGTTTTACACAAGATTTCAAATGTTCCATTACTTTTTAACATCCTGGCTGTAGATAAAGCAGGCTATTTAATTTATGACATAACATTTAAAATTAACATTTAAAAACGATTGAAATTCCATTGAAATCACGTTGATCTATGGACAGAATTTCAACATTGTTTCAATATTAAATCAGGGTGCAAAATGATGTTGAATCAACATCAGAGTTCGATGTTGAGTCAATGACTTAATGTTGACACTGGAATGTTGATTCAGCATAGTTTCAATGACTGTTTGCTATCTGGGATGTGACGTCAGTGAGTGTGTTGTCAAGCAAAAAAAACAAGCGGTAGCAGTGTCTGTGAGGGAAAATAATAGATCCCGGCCAGTGTTGGGCACGAAACAGGAAAAGTGTAACACCTTATATATTTTTTTTAATCACATCTTTAGTCAAAAACAACGTGATGAATGCTCAAGTCCGATTTTATATATCCTCAAGTCTGAGTCCAAGTACGAGTCATCAGTCCGCGAGTCCAAGTCGAATCACAAGTCCAGAGAATGGTGTCTCGAGTCGAATTTGAGTCCGAGTCCAGGACTCGAGTACTCCATCAATGGTTCATGCCTAACTCGCATGATGCGCCCTTAATTAAAGCAGCAATTTAAATCTCATCTTTCATATTCATTGAAATAATGTTTTCTTGCAGTTAAAATAAAGAAACAGTTCCCATTTTGATCAGTTAAATGTCAGTTTTCGCCGATAAAATCAAGTAATGATCGCTGTACGGAACACCATTATAAGCCTGTACGAAACACTGTTAACCCCTATCATCTTCCGTACTCTGGCGGAGGTGGTACTTTTCACCACTTTTCACAAAAACTATTGGTCCTAAAGACATCAATCAAAGTGTAGACTGTATAATAGGTATTCCCCAGCAGAATGAGCACACAAACATGCTTGTCTGTCTTTCAACAACGGAGGAGTTGTCGATTGCGTGCGGTGAATAGCGAAAAGTGTATGTTAAGTATCTTAAGAAAACAACTCAAATATGACGTACAGTAAGTGTCTTCAAATTATTAATAAAATAATTAATAGCAAAAATGGTTTGGTATGACATTTCATTAATTTAACTAACGTTGACATTAAATGAGAGAGAGAGAAACAAGAATTAGTTGTTTCCTTAACGGTCCTCTTTGTTGTCTGAGGATGCGCTGCAATGCGCTGTAACTCTACTCTCTCAACTGTCACCCAGAGTTCAGAAAATGCAGCTGAACTACACAGTGCAAACTCATCATGTATTTAAGTAATTAAAATAAAACTTATATATACACATGTAAATATAAGGGAACGTGTAAAAATAAAAATGAAATATATATATATATATATATATATATATATATATATATATATATAAATAATTTCATTTGTGACCCAAACGATATGTAGGGTGGTACAGGTACATGCCCCTGCTGTGGAGGATGTACTGAAAAGAATCTTGTTTATAGATTAACAAAAGTTATTCAAAAATATGACTGAAAACGTACTCGTATGTGACACTGAGACAGACAGTAAGAGAGACGAGACTGTGTCCCTCTTCTGACTCACTGCAGTAGAGTTCAGCATTGACTAGAGATAAACCTCTGTTCATTCTCAATATGAACTTTTGTAGACATGTAAAAGAAATCAAGTCAAACTGTGCAGGAATATGTGAAGCTGGTAAAGCTGTTTGTGGAGTTGTTTAATCATCCTCTGCTGAGGTATTGAGAGATTTAATGTGTAGTTGATCTCATCTAAAGCTGTACGGCTGGAAGTCAGTCGCAGTTGTTTCTCTTTCATTCAGTGATTCTGCTTGTTGACAGCAGGTGTTCATCACTAATGCTCAATCAGCACTTCATTATGTCATTAACTTCTTTACACTCAAGTACAGACTTCTATAAACACCAAGCAATGTTCATTTAATACTGAGAATTTTGCAGAGTATGAAGTGAGAGTCTGTTTTAACACTTCTTCAGCACATTTCCTCTTATCAGTTACTGAATACATGTCACTTTTCACACATCATGTTTGAACAAAACTAAACTTACAGCATCTATATACAGTCATTTTAATGCAGGAGGAAGAGTGAACGTAGAATAATACTGTTATGTTGAGTGTAAATATTTTTGTGTGTAAATATTGTAATTATGTAACATGTAAAATGTGTATATTTGCATATGTTAATATCTATATGATGATATTTTATATGGTATATGGGTTAAAATGTAACAAACTTTCCTTTTGATTGCAATAGAAACACCAAATGTCAACCTTTTGATTGATGACTTCCTGTTTGACCTCTGACCTCTTGCCCCTAGGGGATCGACTTCCGTGACCTTGAGATCAGCTACATCAGTTCACCTTTCACTCCCACAGAGGAGCAACAATAACGTACATTATGTGGAAAATAATGTGGTTTTTTTTTTACATTAAACCACATAAACACATCGCATTACACCAAATACTCAAAATAATGTTCTTTTACTCCGACTAGATTCGTCTGAAAGAAGGAAGTCATATACCCCTAAGATGGTCTTAGGGTGAGAAAATAATGGCCTAATTTAAATTTTTTATTTAAAGAAGTGCCCACTTATGCTGAAAAAAGTCAGATCTTAACTGCAGGTCAGAGGTCATTTTCTCAAATATATATCCGTTTTGAGTCTTTGTGTCCCATCTGATCATATGTTCATGCACATTCTGCCATCAGTAATATATATAATACAAATAATAATACAAATAACTAGATTTGCTGAACTGATATAAAAGGAAATCATCTATGGGTGTTGATATATTGCTTCCTAAAATTTTACCCACTGCCAATGAAATAGTACTTTGGGACATTCCCAGAATAAATGCACTTAGACCCCATTCCTCATTCTCTCCTACACACTGATAATGGTGATGTACTGTCAAATTTGGCAACCACTAATGGAGCGCTGAAGAATCGCATTTTCTAATCAAATTCCTTCCACATTTGACTAAAAATACCCTTATGACAGCCAGCACATATATTTTTTCCACATCTCATCCTCTATTACAGTATTTAACTATAATTCCCAGTTTCTTTTGATATGAAACGTGTCATCAGATTGGTCCTGCATTAACTTCCTGTAAATATGTGCTATATGATTTTTAATAGGTAGACCAATAATATTAATAAAATATTTGTTTATAAAATATTTCAACTTAAACCTATAACATAATTGAGTAAAATATATTATCGTCTCCACTTCAAAAATAAAAAAACATTATCTTTCCATCTACTAAAGACACCATCCAATATTGAAGAAAGAACATCTGGGTTACCTTTAATGGGTATTGCAGTGATAAGACTTTTACTCCTCTAAACTTCTCAAATCTTAACAGTATACTGTATTTTTTATCTTCACTTTTTTTCTGGCTGAACTGTCAGAGAAACTCCAGGAAGTGAGTTCTCCATTCTGCCTCATTATCAATACTAAGCCAAGCAGCCCTCAGCTGAGCAACCCATTAATAGTATCTAAGATTAGGAAGGTTAAACCACCCCACCCCTTCTTTATTTGATATATATATTTTAAGTCTTATTCATGGTCTTTTGTTTTTTCCAAAAACACTTTGAAATATTTTTTTCTAGTTTGTTAAATGCTGAGAGTAGAACCCAAACCGGTAGGGATTGAAATACGAAGAAAGTCTTAGTAATATTTTCATTTTAACTGTTTCTTCTCTGCCCAACATGGAGAAAGGTAGTACTTCCCATCCTGCCAAGTCTTTTTTATCATCTCAAAAAGCCATGTATGCAGGTGCAGCTCAATAAATTAGAATGTTGTGGAAAAGTTCATTTCAGTTATTCAACTCACAATGTGAAACTTTGTTTATTACATAAATTCAGGGCACAACATACTGAAGTAGTTTAAGTCATTTGTTCTTTTAATTGGGATGATTTTGGCTCACATTTAACAAAAACCCAACCATTGACATCTCATCATTCTCATTATCTCAACAAATTCAAATACTTTATATTTGCATGGAGGTGATCAGTTTGTGGCACTGCTGAGGTGGTCTGGAAGCCCAGGTTTCTTTGACAGTGGCCTTCAGCTCATCTGCATTGTTTGGTCTCTTGTTTCTCATCTTCCTCTTGACAATAGCTCATAGATTCTCTCTGGGGTTCAGGTCTGGTGAGTTTGCTGGCCAATCAAGCACACCAACACCATGGTCATTTAACCAACTCTTGGTGCTTTTGGCAGTGTGGGCAGGAGCTAAATCCTGCTGGAAAATGAAATCAGCATCTACAAAAAGCCCGGGCAGGATTCACGAAAATCTTCTTAAGAAATAAATTAACAAATTTCTTAAGATTCCACGAAGTTCATAAGAATGTTCTTAAGTGCAATTCTTGAAAGATTCTTAATAAGTTTTCAAATATATTCTTAAGAACATCTTAATTTTCTAACATCTTTAATATTCTTTTGATTTGATTTGATTGTAATTTAGTATAGTCAATGTAGGCGTCCCGTATACGGGACGGGGTGACAGTTAACAGTTTAAATTAACACAAGCAACAATGTTAAATAAGATATTTCTGGCGACGTTCTGCAGCGAGTTGAAGTTCCTTTATGAATAAACACTTGAAACATTTCTAAATAAAACAGTTCCTCTCTGCATAAAAAGGGGCTTCACAAACACAAAAGAGGAACACAGCACAGTCCAAAGCGTGAGAGAAACTAGTGTTAGATTACTGACACTGAAACTTTCAGAAAGTGGACAAAAATACAGAAAAGGGAAAATGAAGAGAGAACATGGGAAAAGCATCAATGATATCTGTGAAAATGACATTGTTACAAAAGGAACATCTGGAAAAAGGACCACAGACAGTCACACAACGAGAATCCAGTCATCTGAACTCACAGGTAATGAGATTAATTAAACATATTTCATCACACATAATAGTGGATAAATAAAGGTAATAAAGTAATGTTTGTGTTGATGGTCAGGAAGTGATGGTGTGATGATCAGAAGGTCCAGAGCAGCTGCAGTAGTGTTTGTGCTGCTGTGTGTTCTTCTGCTGACTGCACGCATTATACTGTGTGCCACCTTCACTCAAGAGAGACAAGAGCTGCTAACTATGATCACCAACCTCACAGAAGAGAGAGACCAGCTACTAACCAACAATATGAAGCTCACAGAAGAAAGACGACAGCTGCAGACTAAGATCACCAACCTCACAGAAGAGAGAGACCAGCTGAAATCAGAAAGAAATGATCTTCAGAAGAAGTTTGCAGGTAAGTTTCTTCAGTCTAACTGGTAACTTGCTCTAAAGCAGACTCAGATTTGAAAGTGGACTGTACTGGATCTGTCATGTGGCTAATGCTCGCATTTACTCACAGCTATAAACACAATCTCAAAACTACACACCATCTCGTACAAACGTACACTTCCAGTTCAAGATCAAATATTTTAGTCAAAAACATTCTCTTTTATTCAAAGTTTGGACACAAACCGGTCAAATACACAGAGTACTTCACTGCCAAGAGAACTAGTGAGATCAGTTCAGAAACCTGCTTTTGGGAATGGATCAATGTATATGAGAGAATACAACACAAAGCAAGGGTGCAGATGCAGTTCAGCAATAACCAATATAGTCTAGATGGAAAAAGGGGTCCACGCGCACCCCCCGGCTTTTTTTATGCCACCTGATTTTTTAAAACCCGAAAAATCTAAAAGTGAAATAGAAAGTGGCATAACATTAGAAGTAAACAACATACAGAGACAAATGAGCACATTTTTCCATACAATTCTGACCCCAGGAATTTAATGGAATGGTTATTTTTGACATTTGACAACATATTGACCTTATTTCTGGACACAAATAGCAAAAAATGGCCAAAGATGTGTAGAGGATCAACTATTTTTTCGTTTTCTCAAGCGCATAGGGTGATTTTTTTTTTCACAACATATTATTTCTTTATCATTCAAGTGTCTATTTTAAGATTAAATTGGGTACCAAGCTGAAATAATGTCCAAAATGCTTAATTTTTAACCCTTTGCACCAAACCTGAAAAATCTAAATATGATTTAAAGTGGCATAACTTTTGATGTAAACAACTCACAGAGACAAATGGACACATTTTTCAATACAATTCTGACCCCAGAAATTGTTATTTGTCATGTTTTATAACATTTTGACCATCTGTGGTCAAAAAGAGCAAAAAAAGTTATTTTGACAGCGTTTTTATTATACTTAGTAGCCTGAAATAGTTTTACTTTTGAAGTAAACAAAACAAAGCAAATTAACTTAAATTTTAATAAATAAATAAATAAACTACAGAAAAAAAATCCAAAAAGGTCCAAAAAGTTGACTGAGCATAAACTGCAAGTTTTTGATTTTTGGGGCTTTGCAGTTGTTGGTCGTCGGTTCATACCTGCAGATCACCATCTCCCACTGCTCTCTCTTTTGGAAAAATTTCAGTAAGTATTTGAAACTATAATTAAGATATACCTTTGTAGTCATAACTTAAAGTGATTTTTCAACAGTTTTTACTATAATCACAGGCTTTTGGAAATCGGATCTGTATTCTTGACTAGCAGTGTTGGTAGCTTAGTTGGTAGTTTTTTTTTTTTTCAGACTCAATACTTCATACATACTTACCAAGGAGAAAATTAAACATTGGCTGAAGTGCCTCCAAAGAGGATTCGTTCCCGAACACGTATTTTACATGTCTCAACTCTTTCTGAGTATGGTAATTTTACAAAACTCAACACATGCAGGTGGGGAGGGCAAGCAAGAAGCTATCATATCTACACAGTATATGAGATATGAGACTCTGTAAAGACGTCAGTTCACCATACCACATGAGGGATATTTGTGAACAGTTTCCGTTGAAATTTGAGAACTTGACTTTGGATACAATTGGCTATTCACCAATACTGCTATAAAAGCTTTACAGGGAAAATACACTCACCTAAAGGATTATTAGGAACACCATACTAACACTGTGTTTGACCCCCTTTTGCGTTCAGAACTGCCTTATTATACGTGACATTGATTCAACAAGGTGCTGAAAGCATTCTTTAGAGATGTTGGCCCATATTGATGATAGGATAACATCTTGCATTTGATGGAGATTTGTTGGATGCACATCCAGGACACGAAGCTCCCGTTCCACCACATCCCAAAGATGCTCTATTGGGTTGAGATCTGGTGACTGTGGGGGCACTATTTTAGTACAGTGAACTCATTGTCATGTTCAAGAACCAATTTGAAATGATTCGAGCTTTGTGACATGGTGCATTATCCTGCTGGAAGTAGCCATCGGTCATAAAGGGATGGACATGGTCAGAAACAATGCTCAGGTGGGCCATGGCATTTAAACAATGCCCAATTGGCACTAAGGGGCCTAAAGTGTGCCAAGAAAACATCCCCCACACCATTACACCACCACCACTAGCCAGCCTAGTGGTAAAAAGGCATGATGGATCCATGTTCTCATTCGGTTTACGCCAATTCTGACTCTACAATCTGAATGTCTCAACAGAAACCGAGACTCATCAGACCAGGCAACATTTTTCCAGTCTTCAACTGTCCAATTTTGGTGAGCTCATGCAAATTGTAGCCTCTTTTTCCTATTTGTAGTGGAGATGAGTGGTACCCGGTGGGGTCTGCTGTTGTAGCCCATCCGCCTCAAGGTTGTACGTGTTGTGGCTCCACAAATGCTTTGCTGCATACTTTGGTTGTAACGAGTGGTTATTTCAGTCAAAGTTGCTCTTCTATCAGCTTGAATCAGTCGGCCCATTCTCCTCTGACTTCTAGCATCAACAAGGCATTTTCGCCCACAGGACTGCCACATAGTGGATGTTTTTCCCTTTTCACATCATTCTTTGTAAACCTAGAAATGGTTGCCTGTGAAAATCCCAGTAACTGAGCAGATTGTGAAATACTCAGACTGGCCCGTCTGGCACCAACAACCATGTCACGCTCAAAACTGCTTAAATCACCTTTCGTTCCCATTCTGACATTCAGTTTGGAGTTCAGGAGATTGTCTTGACCAGGAGCACATCCCTAAATGCATTAAAGCAACTGCCATGTGATTGGTTGATTAGATAATGGCATTAATGAGAAATTGAACAGGTGTTCCTAATAATCCTTTAGGTGAGTGTAGATTGTTTACAAGTGTCAAAGGCTTCTACATCTGGTGAATCATTATCATTGAAAAGGGACTCTCTGCGCCATGTCAGTTCAATCTGAAGGAACTCCAAGAAGATGTTCCTTCTTGTTTCCCAATCAGTGCACTTTCTGTGACAAAGCAAAATCCAAGTTCAAGGGCAAGACTGAAGAGCTTACAAAGTTTCAGAGTTGGAAACACAAGGAACCAGGCTGGAAAGTTATTGAACCTAGGGCACAGGAATTAAAGAAAGAGGCTCTTTATCGCAAGGTGCAGGGCAAGGACCTATTTGTAATGGAAGCTAAGTATCATCCATCATGCAGAAACAACTTCAACACAGAGTACCAAACCCATGAGCGTGGAAGGGAGAGAGTAGAAAAGGCAGCAGACAACACTGACAGCCTGCAGGCCCAGAAGATAGCAGCACGTAACAAGTCATATTGTGTGGTAAAGGATTACATTCTTAGGAATGAGATTGAATGCAAAGAGGTTGTCCAGCTAAGATCCATCTGCAACTTGTACATGAAGACATTGGAAAATCAAGGTTTTCCTAATCCTGAATACCGCAGTGAGAAATTGGCAAGACAGTTACAGGGAGACAAAGACATCTCTCATGAACTCACATTCTCCAAGGTGCAACAACATGAGTGTATTAAGCTGAACCTCATATACAGCTCAGCATTACTGTAAATGAAGCAGTTGGATGTGCATACAAACTTGGAACAGCTGACCAACTTCAAGAAACAGCACTCACCCTCCACCCTCCAAAGAGTCAAAAGAAGCTACCATCGACACCTCTATCGAAGCAAGTAGGTGAGTTATGAGTTAACTTACTGCTTTCGAGGTCCTAGATTGTCAATGCTGAACTCTTTTTGATACAGGCATTTGATTTTGATATTTACTAAAGCAATTTTCTGTCTTTCTAGCTCACAACCATCCTTTCACATCAGGGACACTCAGAAACCTATTACTTCAGTATGAAACTTGAGACAGCAATGACAGAAAAGACAGAACAAATTGCTTTAGTAAATATCAAAATCAAATACCTGTATCAAAAAGAGTCTGTGTCTTCTCACACTTTTCGCCATCAAGTGTTCCAGTTACCAATGAGCTCGGAAATTGAACAAGATGCTCTGGAAGAAACACGTCCATCTTCACAGCAACTAGTTCCTGTGCTGTCGGGGGCCATGGTAGCTCCTTTGGCTCTTTGAATGCCTTTATAATGTGAGAATGGAGAGTAAGTGCTGCTTCTTGAAGTTGGTCAGCTGTTCCAAGTTTGTATGCACATCCAACTGCTTCATCTACAGTAATGCTGAGCTATATATGGGGTTCGACTTCATACACTCATGTTGCTGCACCTTGGAGAATGTGAGTTCATGAGAGATGTCTTTGTCTCCCTGTAACTGTCTTGCCAATTTCTCATGTACAAGTTGCAGATGGATCTTAGCTGGACAACCTCTTTGTATTCAATCTCATTCCTAAGAATGTAATCCTTTACCACACAATATGACTTGTTATGTGCTGCTATCTTCTGGGCCTGCAGGCTGTCAGTGTTGTCTGCTGCCTTTTCTACTCTCTTCCTTCCACGCTCATGGGTTTGGTACTCTGTGTTGAAGTTGTTTCTGCATGATGGATGATACTTAGCTTCCATTACAAATAGGTCCTTGCCCTGCAGCTTGTAATAAAGAGCCTCTTTCTTTAATTCCTGTGCCCTAGGTTTAATAACTTTCCAGCCTGGTTCCTTGTGTTTCCAACTCTGAAACTTTGTAAGCTCTTCAGTCTTGCCCTTGAACTTGGATTTTGCTTTGTCACAGAAAATGCACTGATTGGGAAACAAGAAGGAACATCTTCTTGGAGCTCCTTCAGATTGAACTGACCATGATTTGACATGGCGCAGAGAGTCCCTTTTCAATGATAATGATTCACCAGATGTAGAAGCCTTTGACACTTGTAAACGATTTATTTTCCCTGTAAAGCTTTTATAGCAGTATTGGTGATAGCCAATTGTATCCAAAGACAAGTCCTCTAAATTCAATGGAATCTGTTCACAAATATCCCTCATGTGGTATGGTGAACTAATGTCTTCACAGAGTCTCATATCTCATATCCCCCACCCAACTAAGCTACCAACACTGCTAGTCAAGAATACAGATTCCTGTGATTATAGTAAAAACTGTTGAAAAATCACTTTAGGTTATGACTACAAAGGTATATCTTAATTTATAGTTTCAAATACTTACTGAAATTTTTCCAAAAGAGAGAGCAGTGGGAGATGGCGATCTGCAGGTACCAACCGACCACCACCAACTGCAAAGCCCCAAAAATCAAAAACTTGCAGTTTATGCTCAGTCAACTTTTTGGACCTTTTTGTATTTTTTATGTAGTTTTTTTTTTTTTTAAGTTAATTTGCTTTGTTTTGTTAACTTCAAAAGTAAAACTATTTTAAATATCTTCAGGTTCAGGATAGGTGAAGTAAAAGGTTAAAATAAACCCTATTTTAGGCTGTTAAGTATGATAAAAACGCTTTCAAATGAATTTTGACTCTTTGACCACAGATGGTCCAGATGTTATAAAACATGACAAATAACCATTTCTGGGGTCAGAATTGTATTGAAAAATGTGTCCATTTGTCTGTGAGTTGTTTACATCAAAAGTTATGCCACTTTAAATCATATTTAGATTTTAGGGTTAAAAATAAAGCATTTTGGACATTATTTCAGCTTGGTACCCAATTTAATCTTAAAATAGACACTTGAATGATAAAGAAATAACAGGTTGTGGAAAAAAAAATCACCCTATGCGCTTGAAAAAACGAAAAAATAGTTGATCCTCTACACATCTTTGGCCATTTTTTGCTATTTGTGTCCAGAAATAAGGTCAATATGTTGTCAAATGTCAAAAATAACCATTCCATTAAATTCCTGGGGTCAGAATTGTATGGAAAAATGTTCTCATTTGTCTCTGTATGTTGTTTACTTCTAATGTTATGCCACTTTCTATTTCACTTTTAGATTTTTCGGGTTCCGGTCGGGTGCAGCAAAGGGTTAATAAAGAACCCTTTGGGACACTATTTCAGCTTGGCACCTGGCAGATTATGAAAATAGACAATTTAAGGATTTTAAAAAATCAGGTGGACCCCTATTTCCATCTAGACTAATAAGAAAAGTTTATTTTCCACTACTTGTCAGAATCAGAATCAGAAAGAGCTTTATTGACAAGTATGCTTACGCATACAAGGAATTTGTTTTAGTGACATAAGCTTCCAGTACACAGAGACAACAACACACAGAAAAAAAAAAGAGATTTACAAATTGGCAAATAAATAAGTGTATAAACAATTGTGCTATAAATTATAGTGGAATAGGATTGAGTGAGATGCAGGAATGTTCTAGGATGGAGGGTTAACAAATAAATATAAGGATATTGCACATTTATAAGCATAAGTAGGGAACATTTAACTGTTCATGAGGTAGATTGCCTGGGGGAAGAAACTGTTCTTGTGCCTTGCTGTTCTGGTGTTTGCGGCTCTGAGGCGCCGGCCAGATGGCAAAAGTTCAAAGATGGGGTGACTTGGATGTGAGGGATCCAGAGTGATTTTCTGAGCCCTTTTCCTCACTCTGGATGTATACAGTTCTTGAAGGGTGGGCAGGGGAGCACCAATAATCCTTTCAGCAGTCCGAACAGTTCTCTGTAGTCTTCTGATGTCTGATTTTGTTGCTGAACCAAACCAGACAGTTATTGAAGTACAGAGGACAGACTCAATGACGGCTGAGTAGAACTGTTTTAGCAGCTCCTGTGGCAGGTTAAACTTCCTCAGCTGGTGAAGGAAATACAACCTCTGCTGGGCCTTTTTAACAATGGAGTCAATGTGATTGTCCCACTTCAGGTCCTGAGAGATGGTGGTTCCCAGGAATCTGAATGACTCCACTGCAGTCACAGTGCTGTTCATGATGGTGAGTGGGGAAAGTGCAGGGGGGTTTCTCCTAAAGTCCACGATCATCTCCACTGTTTTGAGCGTGTTCAGCTCCAGGTTGTTAAGACTGCACCAGACAGCCAGCTGCTCAACCTCTTGTCGGTAAGCAGACTCGTCACCGTCCTGGATGAGGCCGATGACTGTAGTGTCGTCTGCAAACTTTAGGAGCTTGACAGAGGGGTCTTTAGAGGTGCAGTCGTTGGTGTACAGGGAGAAGAGCAGAGGGGAGAGAACACATCCCTGAGGGGCACAGTGTTGGTGGAGCAGCTGTTTGATGTGAATTTCCCCAGTCTCACTAACTGTTGCCTATCTGTCAGAAAGCTGGTGATCCACTGACAGATAGAGCTAGGAACAGAGAGCTGGGTCAGTTTGGTCTGAAGGGCTGTTGGGATGATGGTGTTGAATGCCGAACTAAAGTCCACAAATATGATCCTCACATAAGTCCCTGTTTTGTCCAGATGTTGCAGGATGAAGTGCAATCCCATGTTGATTGCATCATCCACGGACCTGTTTGCTCGGTAAGCAAACTGGAGGGGGTCCAGTAAGGGTCCAGTGATGTCCTTCAGATAAGCCAGAACCAGTTTTTTAAACGACTTCATGACGACAGACATTAGAGCCACAGGTCTGTAGTCGTTAAGTTCTGCTATCTTGGGTTTCTTTGGGATGGGGATGATGGTGGTGCGTTTGAAGCAGGAAGGCACTTCACACAACTCCAGGGATCTGTTGAAGATCTGTGAAAAGATGGGGGCCAGCTGGTCAGCACAGATTTTCAGACAGGCTGGTGTAACACCATCTGGGCCTGGTACTTTTCTTCTTTTGTTCTTCTTGAAGACCTGGCACACATCATCTTCACAGATTTGAAGAGCAGGAGGTGCGGAACGGGGGATTGCAGGAGGTGTTAATGGTTGTGTAGGGAGATGGTCAGAATGGGTGATGGGGGTTTCAAATCTGCAATAAAACTCATTCAGGTCGTTAGCAAGTCGTTGATTAGCCTCAGTACAAGGGGATGGTGTCTTGTAGTTCGTGATGGCTCTTAGACCTCTCCACACTGAAGTTGAGTCGTTGGAAGTAAACTGGTCTTCCAACTTTTTAGCGTAGGTCTTTTTAGCCGCTCTGATCTGTTTGTTCAGTGTGTTCCTGGCCTGATTGTACAAGACCCTGTCCCCATTTCTGTAGGCATCCTCTTTGGCCTGACGAAGATGTCTGAGTTTTACTGTAAACCATGGCTTATCATTGTTGAATGTTAAATAAGTCCTGGTAGGAATGCATATATCCTCACAGAAACTAATATAGGATGTTATAGTCTCTGTGAGTTCGTCCAGATCGGTGGTAGCAGCTTCAAAAACACTCCAATCAGTGAGGTCAAAACAAGATTGTAAATCCTGCTCCGTTTCGCTGGTCCATCTCTTCACAGTCCTTACTACAGGTTTAGCAGATTTAAGTTTTTGCTTGTAGGAAGGTATAAGATGAACCAGACAGTGATCAGAACGTCCCAAAGCTGCTCGTGGAACAGAGTGATATGCATCCTTTATTGTGGTGTAACAGTGATCCAATATATTACCGTCTCTGGTGGGACATGTAACATGCTGTCTGTATTTTGGCAGTTCACGGGAGAGATTGGCTTTGTTAAAGTCCCCAAGAATGATTAAAACAGAGTCCGGGTGTTGTTGTTCTGTGTCTGTGATCTGATCAGCAAGTTTCTGTAAAGCTGAGCTCACATTCGCTTGCGGAGGGATGTAAACACTGACCAGAATGAACGAATGAAACTCCCACGGCGAATAGAACGGTTTGCAGTTGACAAACTGCATTTCTAAATCAGGACAGCACATCTTCTTTAACACAGTTACATCTGTACACCACCGTTCATTGATGCAAAAGCATGTCCCGCTGCCGCGCGATTTCCCCGTTGATTCTGATTCGCGATCCCCTCCGAACAGCTGAAAGCCGGGCAGATGGAGCGCGCTGTCCGGTATGGGGTCATTCAGCCAGGTTTCCGTGAAACACAGAGCAGCAGAGTGAGAGAAATCCTTATTTGTCCAGTTCGTCTGTTTTGTTGGGTAGAGAGCGGAGATTTGCGAGATGGACGCTAGGCAACAGCGTTCGAAATCCGCGCTTCCTGAGTCTGATGAGCGATCCCGCTCGCTTCCCCCATCTGCGCGTCCTGAAGCGCTTGATCAGCGTCGCCGCTCCTCCGATAACAATGTTCAGTAAAACGTCTGAATAATTTAAATCTGGTAAAAGATCTTGTGGTGTGTTCTGCCGAATGTTCAGCAGTTCATCCCTGGTGAAACTGATCGTGTTTGTTAAACAAAAAACAGGAAAAACGAACAAAAACAGCACAAACACTGGAGAGCCAAGCACTGAAGCAGCCATCTGCGGCGCCATCGAGTACGAAGAACAAAAATGTATTAAAAATGTGTTATTTTTAATACATTATATATTGTGATGCTTGAGGTAATTATATTGTGTTTGTGTTTTCTGAATGAGAACATGTTAAACCTGTTCATAATGAGGACATTTGTTGTAGAGTTTAACAAAAAACATTGAGCAAATAAAGGCATTTTTGTTTCAAGAATGTTTTGGAAAATTGTACCAAATGAAACTGTTATAGTGTTAACAATTAAGAAAAACTGCAAACTTTCACACTTGAATTGCTCCAATGGTGCAAAATAATCTCGTATTACAGAATTTGCATTTGGGACGGGGAGCATGAATAACTGCATTTAGTTTCTGCATGGCATTATGAATAAAATTATAATCCTATAATAATCACAGTAACTGATCCATTGAAATAATAAATAAGAATAGCAATCAACAACAAGACAAATGTAAAAGATATGAACAGCATATTACAAACAACTGAAATAACTTAAACACCTCTACTAAGACTATCATAACCTTTTTAACTTGGTGTGGATCAGAGTTTAGTTCATGGTTTTTCTGGTTGTGTTATAGATGGATGGAGGTGCCATCAATCCAGTCTTTACTTCTTTTCCTTTGAGAGGAAGAACTGGACTGAGAGCAGAAATGACTGTACAGAGAGAGCAGCAGATCTGATCATCATCAACAACAGAGAGGAACAAGTGAGTGTGTGTGTGTGTGTGTGTGAGAGAGAGAGAGAGAGACAGAGAGAGAGAGAGAGAGAGAGAGAGAGTGTGTGCGCGTGTGTGTTTTTGTGTCATATCAGGACACAACTCTGTATAATGACATGGGTATGACACAGGTATTACAAGGAGAGGGTGACTTATGAGGACATTACCCATGTCCCCATTTTTCAAAACTCTTATAAATCATACAGAATGAGTTATTTTGAGAAAGTAAAAATGAATAAAGTTTCCTGTGAGGGGTAGGGTTAGGTGTAGGGTTGGTGTAGGGCATGCAACGTCAACTGGCGGCCCGCCAGAGATTTCCATCCGACCCCAGAATAATACTGAATTCAGGAATAGCCTTGTAAGAGGAAAAAGTTTAGGGCTGGTCCGAATACCATTTTTTGAGATTCGAAGCTTCGGTAGTAATTAACATATTTTTCTGTCTAATAAAGGCAGGAATCTGTGTCTGTATGTCCGTTTGCATTTTTATTATTTCGAGAACCGTTCATCCAATCGACTTCACAAGGGAGTGCAGTGTCGCATTTTGTGCAATATAGATGGACACGCGAGACGCAACACATTCAGAATTAATAAACTTTTAGTAAACTACACTCAGAACAGCACGAGCGGGAAGTGGCGCACCTCACGCGGGCAGGGCTTGCTCCAAGAACGGACATTGGACTAGTGATATAAAAAGCACACACACAGGTCTGTTAAATTAAGCAATACTTTTAAGGTAGTCTAATATTTTTCTGACCAACAAATTGGCACAGTAAGGGTAGATTCAAATGAAGAAAAAACAGAATTTAAATAAAGAAAAACTAAATTTAAATTAAAGAAAAAATGAAATTTAAATTGAAGAAAAAACGAAATTTAAATACAGAAAAACGAAATTTAAATAAAGAAAAAACGAAATTTAAATTAAGGAAAAAAAACGAAATTTAAATAAAGAAAAAAATAAATTTAAATTAAAGAAAAAAACGAAATTTAAATAAGAAAAAACTACATTTAAATAAAGAAAAAACTAAATTAAGGTAAATTAAAAACAAGATTAATTTAGATTAATAATATTGGGTGAAAATGCTAATACATTTTGTTTCTATCATTCTATTTTCCACAATGTCAAAGCAACAAAACACAAGCTCAGACATGCACTTCAGTCCATACAAACTCCGCTGTTCTGCGCTCTAGCCAGAGAACACTCCCGTTGCTGGAACACGGTTCTATTTCCAGCATGCACGCATTTTCCACGTGGCTCAAGCGCGCCTGAGACGTGTGTCTCAGTTTGCAAACTCCAACCTGTTAAATGGGAGCCAAAATAAAAACGGACACGCCACGCAGCTGAGACGCTCACACAGCCAGTGTGTCGCCGGCCTTATTTAAAGGAACACTCCACCGTTTTTTGAAATAGGGCTTATTCACGTTATTTCCTACATTTAGATAGGTGGGCAAATGCATTTTTGTGTCAGTGCATGCATTGTTTTAGTTTGACTGGGTCGGCGTTAGCTTAGCTTAGCACAATGAATGGAATCCTTTGTTGCCAGCTAGCATGGCCTGAGTAAAAGTGATCAAAAAAATAAAAAACCCCACCTAATTACTTCTTGTGGACTGCGTATTCACAACGAGTACAAATAGCGATCCAGATTAACACTAGGCGATTTCCTAGGCAGATATTGACTTGGGACTATTTTATGGGGAAGCACAGGCGAAGCACTGCTGCTTAGGCGAAGCACTGCTACTTCGGCGCAGAGAATCACGCAACACATGAAATCCCACGACTTCCGTCAACATACCGGCGTGAATAGCAGCTGCCTGGCTATTTTCCTTACAGTACACGAATGGCGATGAACATGGCTGATTTTGAGAGAGACGAAGAGGGTGACTTCTCAGACAGTCAAGAACCAGAACCATACCTGTTTGAACCAGAGTTTACAGAAGACGAGCTGCGTGCTTTGGAAATAGAACGACAGTAGGAGACTGCGGTCAAGCCAGCCGCACTTCAGAAAAACACCGTCAAGCCAGCCGCGAGTGAAATTTATATGCGCGTGTATTAGTTGCGATCGCTCAACAGCCTGAGGACGTGAGGATGAGAGCCAACATGAACTGTTGGTGTGAATGTGGGGGAATATGCCAATCTATGCCGACGGAAATAGAGTGTCTTTGCTGTAGAGAGTGGGACATGTTTTTGCCATTGATGACCAGGCTCAACACGTCAGATCAAGATGAGCGTGCCCGAAGTTGTGTCACATCTACAGAGGATTTCACGGCGCTGATCCATTCTGCAGTACTCGATTTTGTTTTCCGGTGTGACAAAGTGAACTGGAAAAAATGCCCCACGCCGAATGGACCAAATGGACAGCTGTCCACAGAGTAAGTGATTATTTTAATCATGACGCATGTATAGATCGACCCATATTATACCTGTATTCACATAGAGTTGATGTTTTCATGTGTTGCGTTATATCTCTGCGCCGAAGTAGCAGTGCTTCGCCTGTGCTTCCCCATAATATAGTCCCAAGTCAATATCTGCCTAGGAAATCGCCTAGTGTTAATCTGGATCGCTATTTGTACTCGTTGTGAATACGCAGGCCACAAGAAGTAATTAGGTGGGTTTTTTTTATTTTTTTTTCTCACTTTTACTCAGGCCATGCTAGCTGGCAACAAAGGATTCCATTCATTGTCCTAAGCTAAGCTAACGCCGACCCAGTCAAACTAAAACAATGCATGCACTGACACAAAAATGCATTTGCCCACCTATCTAAATGTAGGAAATAATGTGAATAAGCCCTATTTCAAAAAACGGTGGAGTGTTCCTTTAAGGGAGAATGAGTTTCGCGGGGGAACCCAGGTGTGCAAAAAAACAACAACAACAAAAAAAAACTAATATTCGAATGTCAAATTTTCCAAATGAATACCAACCCACCAAACGAATGTTAGGGTCCGTTCCATATTTATCTATTTTTAAATCTAACGAGAAAGAAAAGCAAATGAGGCACACAGGTACAGCATTTCTAACAGTAGGCACTAAGAATACGTACTTATCAGTCCATTCTTCATTAAAACTACGGTTCTCTGAATCAACTGTTCGCTTAAGGCTCTTTGAAAGTGCCATTTTTCATTTAAATATATTCAGAAGGCCTTTCTTCTAGTGTTCTCTACAAACTACGACCTGCATGTGACAGTGATGGACAGCTTGACAGCCTCACAAATATGAATACCTAAAATATCGCTATCGCCCCCTGGTGGCTTGCTGCAGTACAGGTAATATGTAAAAAATAACACAAATTTGGAATTAGAATATCAAATAATAACATATTAGGATACAATTTGAATTTTATTTTAAATTACGAGTATCTGGCCCTTACAGTGTCTGCAGGGAAAAATTCTGGCCCTTTGACAAATATAGTTGATGACCCCTGGTGTAGGGCCATAGAATATACAGTGTTTACAGTATAAAAACCATTATACCTATGGGATGAACAAACTTTACATAAAAACAAATGTGTGTGTGAGTGAGTGTGTGTGTTCTTGAATATATGGTTTATGAGGACAAAATGTCAGGTTACTCACCATCATTACAAGGACATTTGGTTTATAAAGACATTTCGGTGTCCTCGTAATTTTGGAAGCTATTATGTTGTTTTCTGACTCAAAATAATGCTCCCTATTACGTTTTTAATAATAAAAAAGACCTTATATACCACAATGTGTATGTGTATGAATTTGAAGCATGTCCCCTTTAACCACGATGTGCCATTTTACAACTATACAACCTTGCGGGTTTTTTTTTTTTTTTTGCAGCAAAATTTTGATGACTCAATATTAAAAATACAAATGTATTATTATCTAATAACCTTAAGGATTTCGCTGCATAATACAGGGTGTCTGCCTTAGCCTACACGAGGTTCTTTTAATTGGTCAGTTTTGTAAACGCCGTTCGTCGGACTGGACCATTTTCTCCTAAACAAGATATTTTCAAATTAAACAGTCAAATTAAAAAAAGGATAAAACTATAAATAAAAAAGTGATTACAGGTTGCATGCTTTTTTCCTCATTGTGATTGACAACACTACGGACCAATGAAAATGCGGAGGATGGTTGTTCTGGGATGTCAATCATTTTTTTCCTGAAGACATTCAGACTGCGCCATTGATGTACCAAGTAAGTAATCTGTGCCTTTGAAAAAAAAAATACTTTATTTTAAAAACCTTAAAACGTATATCAGTTGTCTTACATCAATCAATCAATCAATCACCTTTATTTATATAGTGCTTTAAACAAAATACATTGTGTCAAAGCACTGAACAACATTCATTTGGAAAACAGTGTGTCAATAATGCAAAATGATAGTTAAAGGCAGTTCATCATTGAATTCAGTTATGTCATCTCTGTTCAGTTGAAATAGTGTCTGTGCATTTATTTGCAATCAAGTCAACGATAGCGCTGTAGATGAAGTGACCCCAACTAAGCAAGCCAGAGGCGACAGTGGCAAGGAACTGATAGGGAGCCAGTGCAGTGTTGACAGGACCGGGCTAATATGGTCATACTTCCTGGTTCTAGTAAGAACTCTTGCAGCTGTAGTTTGTTTACTAAGCGTGCAGAACAACCACCCAATAAAGCAGTACAATAATCTAACCTTGAGGTCATGAATGCATGGATTAACATTTCTGCATTTGACATTGAGAGCATAGGCCGTAATTTAGATATATTTTTGAGATGGAAAAATGCAGTTTTACAAATGCTAGAAACATGGCTTTCTAAGGAAAGATTGCGATCAAGTAGCACACCTAGGTTCCTAACTGATGACGAAGAATTGACAGAGCAACCATCAAGTCTTAGACAGTGTTCTAGGTTATTACAAGCAGAGTTTTTAGGCCCTATAATTAACACCTCTGTTTTTTCTGAATTTAGCAGTAAGAAATTACTCGTCATCCAATTTTTTATATCGACTATGCATTCCATTAGTTTTTCAAATTGGTGTGTTTCACCGGGCTGCGAGGAAATATAGAGCTGAGTATCATCAGCATAACAGTGAAAACTAACACCATGTTTCCTGATGATATCTCCCAAGGGTAACATATAAAGCGTGAAGAGTAGCGGCCCTATTACTGAGCCTTGAGGTACTCCATACTGCACTTGTGATCGATATGATACATCTTCATTCACTGCTACGAACTGATGGCGGTCATATTAGTACGATTTAAACCATGCTAATGCACTTCCACTGATGCCAACAAAGTGTTCAAGTCTATGCAAAATAATGCTGTGTTCAATTGTGTCAAATGCAGCACTAAGATCCAATAAAACTAATAGAGAGATAAACCCACGATCAGATGATAAGAGCAGATCATTTGTAACTCTAAGGAGAGCAGTCTCAGTACTATGATACGGTCTAAATCCTGACTGGAAATCCTCACATATACCATTTTTCTCTAAGAAGGAATATAATTGTGAGGATACCACCTTTTCTAGTATCTTGGACAGAAAAGGGAGATTCGAGATTGGTCTATAATTAACAAGTTCTTTGGGGTCAAGTTGTGGTTTTTTTATGAGAGGCTTAATAACAGCCAGTTTGAAGGTTTTGGGGACATATCCTAATGACAATGAGGAATTAATAATAGTCAGAAGAAGACCTATGACTTCTGGAAGCACCTCTTTTAGGAGCTTAGATGGTATAGGGTCTAACATACATGTTTTTGGTTTAGATGATTTAACAAGTTTATACAATTCGTCCTCTCCTATAGTAGAGAATGAGTGGAACTGTTCCTCAGGGGGTCTATAGTGCACTGTCTGATGTTATACTGTAGCTGACGGCTGAATGGTTGCAATTTTATCTCTAATCGTATCGATTTTAGAAGTAAAGTAGTTCATAAAGTCATTACTGTTGTGGTGTTGGGAAATGTCAACACTTGTTGAGGCTTTATTTTTCGTTAATTTAGCCACTGTATTAAATAAATACCTGGGGTTATGTTTGTTTTCTTCTAAAAGAGAAGAAAAGTAATCAGATCTAGCAGTTTCTTAATGCTTTTCTATAGGATATGCTACTTTCCCGCCAAGCAATACGAAATACCTCTAGTTTTGTTTTCCTCCAGCTGCGCTCCATGTTTCGGGCTGCTCTCTTTAGGGTGCGAGTATGCTCATTATACCATGGTGTCAAACTGTTTTCCTTAACCTTCCTTAAGCGTAAAGGAGCAACTGTATTTAAAGTGCTAGAAAAGAGAGAGTCCATAGTTTCTGTTACATCATCAAGTTGTTCTGAGGTTTTGGATATGCTAAGGAATTTGGATACATCAGGAAGATAACTTAAAAAGCAGTCTTTTGTGGTAGAAGTGATGGTTCTTCGATACTTGTAACAAGAAGTAGAATTTACAATTTTGGCTATATGAAGTTTGCACAGAACTAAATAATGATCTGAGATATCATCACTTGGCTGAATAATTTCAACACTATCAACATCAATTCCATGTGACAGTATTAAATCTAGAGTATGATTTCGACAATGAGTAGGTCCTGAAACATGTTGTCTAACACCAATAGAGTTCAGAATGTCTATAAATGCTGATCCCAATGCATCTTTTTCATTATCGACATGGATATTAAAATCACCAACTATTAAGACTTTATCTGCAGCCAGAACTAACTCGGATGTAAAATCACCAAACTCTTTAATAAAGTCTGTATGGTGCCCTGGTGGCCTGTATACAGTAGCCAGTACAAACATAACAGGGGATTTATCATTAACATTGGTTTCTCTGGATAATGTTATATGAAACACCATTACTTCAAACGAGTTATACTTGAAGCCTGCCCTCTGAGAAATCCTGAAAATGTTGTTATAAATTGAAGCAACTCCTCACTGAAATTCATGATGTTGATGTTGAACCTCAATTAAATTGTTAACCTTAACTTGACTTGGACGTTTTTTGTATTTTCTAGTTCGGGGAACAGACACAGTCTCTATAGTGTGATATCTAGGTGAAAGAGTCTCTATGTGCTGAGAATTAACTGACCTCTGTGACGGGAGGCAGCTAGCAGACGGTCGGTTTAGCCAGTCTGTCTGCTTCCTGACCTGGGCCCCAGTTAGTCAAGTATAAACACTAAGACTATTTGCCATATTTCTAGAGAGAAGAGTGGCGCCACCCCAGGAGGGATGAAGACCATCTCTTTTAAACAGGTCAGGTCTGCCCCAAAAGCTCGTCCAATTGTCTATGAAACCTATGTTTTTCTGTGGGCACCACTTAGACATCCAGCCATTGAGTGATGACAATCTGCTATGCATCTCATCACCACGGTAAGCAGGGAGGGGACCAGAGCATATTACAGTGTCTGACATCGTGCTTGCAAGTTCACACACCTCTTTAAAGTAATTTTTAGTGATCTCCTTCTGGCGAAGTCGAACATCATTAGCGCCGGCATGAATAACAATCTTACTGTATTTACGTTTAGCATTAGCCAGCTCTTTTAAATTTTCAGGCGCTCTGGCTCCCGGTAAACATTTGACTATGGTGGCTGGTGTCTCTATATTCACGTTACGTACAATAGAATCACCAATAACTAGAGCACTTTCATCAGGTTTCTCAGTGGGTGCATCACTGAGTGGGGAGAACCTGTTTAATGTTTTGATCGGAACAGAAGAGCGGTGTTTTGACCCACGACTACGCTGCCTCACCGTCACCCAGTTGCCCTTCTGCAGGGGCTCTGTTGCCGGAACCGGACAATGTACAGGAATCCCTGAGCTAGACGCATCCAAAGCCGTATCTAGAGCCCTTACATTCTTACTGTCCTCAATTAAAGTTTGGATGCGTGTCTCTAATTCTGAAATCTTCTCTGTCAGCCTAACTATTTCCCTGCATTTTATCACATGTGAATCCCTCATCAGCGACAGAGATAGATAAACTGTACATGTGGCAAGAGGTGCAAATAACAATAGCAGGTGAAGCCATTACTCACCGTGCTTGATGAAATATTCTTACTGCGGTTGTTTGATGAACTTATATGTCTATGTAAATGTCGTTTTTGCATTTTGAATAAATTAATCTACTAAGTTTTGTAAAGTGAATAAAAAAGTTCCAGCATTACTTACCTCAGTTGAAACTCATACGAGCAAATAATGACTTAGCAATTTAGCAACCACAATCGAAGACTTCCTTAATGTCTCGTGTCTCCATTTAAACCTATTTAGAAATATATGTTGCTTTTGTATTAAGAGGTGTGTAATGATGGAGATCGATCGTTACAGGCCACCGCTTCTCCTCAGCGCACTCTGTGCAAGGAAGTCGACCGGAAGTTGAAGTCGGCCGTGTGCCGCCATCTTGTAGCAGAACTTCACTTGCATTAGCATTCCCATTGACTCCCATTCATTTTAGTGTCACTTTGACAGTGAATAACTTTACATCTGAGGCTTGTAAAGACGTTTGTCCATTATTTATTTCTAAAGATATACGACAACGTATAAAGGGCTCCATTACCTTCTATGTTATATTATGACCCCATAGAAACAGTTTTTGTAAAAATAGGCTAACGATTGTTTCATAACCACTCGACTCTCTGTCGTATTACCGTACAGACAGGAGGAGAAGCTCGCTGGCAATTACCTTGATATGGCGTACTGGCGTTACATTTTAAAATACTATACAAAATAATTAATCAGAATACTTACTCCTGCTCACTCACGACAAAGAACTCCAGTCACCGCCGTCTGCACGTCTGAGTTTGTGTTGACCCATCGGACTGTATTTTCCCCCGCACGTCGTGTTAATGTGCCCCCATCCACTTATGAAGTATCTGATGGGGAAGCAACACGTGTTTTCTCACGCATTGGCAAAGGTGAGACTCAATCAAGTGCGCGCCATAGGAATGCTTCAAATGATAAACGAGTTTGTTTTTACTGTCTCGACAGCAGTCATTTAATTTCTGACTGTAAGGCATGGAAGCAAAAGAACTCCGCTTCCAAATCTAAAAGTGTTGCACTCGTACACCCCATATGTGAGGAAAGCCATATGACCGCTCTGTCCTATCAACCTTTCTTACTGACTGGTTCAGTGTCCGTCTCAGTTGACTCTGAGTGTAAACCCGTCACCATTTTGCGAGACACTGGGTCAGTTCAGTCATTTATCTTAGAAGAATTATTGCCCCGGTCTACCGAGACTTATTCTGGTACAGACGTGCTTATACGTGGAATTGGAATGCAGTGTATAAATGTTCCTCTTCACAATGTCTACTTGAAATCAGACCTTGTAACCGGTACTGTAAAACTTGGTGTACGTTCTCAGTTACCTGTCGAGGGAGTGGGTGTGATTCTAGGAAATGACTTAGCTGGCGGCGAAGTTTTTCCCCGACCAATTGTGGTCCATACCCCTAAATTGTGTGATCAACCTGACCTAGCCCGTCAATTTCCTGCAGCTTTCCCTGCATGCGCTGTGACACGTGCTCAGTCGGTTAAATTCAGAGACATGGTGGATCTCTCTGAATCGTTTTTGGTGTCGCATGATGAACTTGTGGAGGATGAGAAGGTAGTAGAGGCAGAAGTTTGTCCTATTTCCGAGAACGCAGTTACAGTTCCTTTAAAAGTTGGTAGGGAACAATTGGCTGTTGCACAGAAGTTAGACCTTTCATTAGTGAAATGCATTGAAGCTGCTGTTCCCCTGAGCCAAGTGGCTAATGCTAAGGTAGCTTATTTCTTTGAAGATACAGTGCTCATGCGTAAGTGGAGGCATGAAACTCACAAGGATTCACATGAATCGAACCAAATTGTATTGCCAGCTGATTATCGAGAGCAGGTGTTAAAACTGGGTCATGAACATGTGCTATCAGGGCATTTGGGTTTGGGTGAGTTTCCCGGTACTTTTATTGGCCTGGATTAAAATCAGATGTGTCTAAGTTTTGTAGATCGTGTCCTGTATGCCAATTGGCTGGGAAGCCCAATATAAATATACCAGTTGCCCCTTTGCAGCCGATACCAGTTATGAGAGAACCTTTTGAGCGACTCCTTGTCGATTGTGTTGGTCCTGTACCAAAATCCAAGTCAGGACACGAATACATTTTGACCATCATGTGTACCGCGACACGTTTCCCAGAAGCGATACCTTTACGTTCAATTAGAGCCCAAGTGGTAATTAAAGAGTTGGTGAAGTTCTGCACTACCTTTGGTTTGCCTCGTGTTGTGCAAACTGATCAAGGGTCTAACTTTACATCAAAGGCATTCACTCAGACCCTTGCTGAATTGGGGATTAAACATCAGCTCTCAAGTGCGTACCACCCTGAGTCGCAGGGCGCACTTGAAAGATTTCATCAAACCCTTAAATCCATGTTGCGCTCTTATTGCTTAGCCAGTGGGAAGGATTGGGCTGAGGGTCTTCCATACCTTCTGTTTGCTGTTCGTGAAGCAGAGCAAGAGAGTATTGGGTTTAGCCCCGCTGACCTTGTTTTTGGGCACACTGTGCGTGGTCCTTTGAAGTTGCTAAGTGAGCAATTATTAGCTAAAGCTTCATCTCCTGTGACTGTACTTGACTATGTCAGCACTGTTCGTGAGCGATTGCATAAGGCCTGTGAACTTGCTCGAGAACACTTGGTTATAGCCCAGTCAAAAATGAAGACCCGCTACGATAAGAGAAGCATGAGTCGTAGTTTTCAACCGGGTGATAATGTTCTTGTTCTCTTGCCTGATCCGGGTTCTGTGTTCCAAGCTAAATTCTCGGGTCCTTATGAAGTCAAAGAGAAGCTCAGTGACACCAATTATGTCATTCACACTCCTGACCGCAGGCGAAAGACCCGTGTATGCCATATAAATATGTTGAAGCAGTTTATTGTGCGTGGTGAGAAATGTGTTTCTTCCCTTGTTCCATCTGTGGCTGTTGCTTCTGCTGGTGTGATTCCAGAGGATGAACCTGTTGGGAAGGATGTGCAAGTTGTAGCTAAACGGCTTCAAAACTCTGCCATATTGAGTGACCTGCAGAGCTTTCTTGTACACCTGACAAAAGAACAGAGTGAGCAGATTATTCGAATGGTTCAGGACTATCCTTCAATCTTTTCTGACGTGCCCGGTAGAACAACCATGCTAAAACATGATATTGTGTGTGAATCTCTTCCATTTAAGCAACATCCTTATAGAGTAAACCCTAAAAAGCGTGACATAATGAGATCTGAGGTGGAGTACATGCTGCAGCATAGAATAGCAGTGCACAGTCAAAGTCCATGGAGTTCGCCCTGTTTGTTAGTGCCCAAATCTGACGGCTCTTATCGTTTCTGTACCGACTATCGTAAGAATAATTCCTTAACGAAACCTGATTCTTTCCCTCTGCCTAGACTGGAAGACTGTGTTGACAGGGTAGGCTCTGCTAGGTTTGTCACTAAACTAGACCTGTTAAAGGGTTATTGGCAAGTCCCCCTAACTTCAAGGGCATCTGAGATCTCTGCATTTGTCACGCCTGAACACTTCCTGCAATATGAGGTGTTAGCTTTCGGTATGAGAAATGCTCCTGCCACCTTCCAGCGCCTTATGCAGGTGGTTTTGACAGGAGTGCCAAATTGCGACGCGTACTTAGATGACTTGGTCATCTATTCAAAAACTTGGGAAGATCACATCAAAACTTTGAAGTTAGTATTCAGTCGCCTGGCGGCTGCCTCCTTAACCTTGAATCTTGCCAAATGTGAGATCGGAAAAGCTGTGGTAACCTATCTGGGGAAACAAGTTGGCCAGGGTTGTGTCAAGCCTGTTGAGGCCAAGGTTGCTGCCATACTTGAGTTTCCTACACCCCGTAACAAGCGTGAGTTACACCGGTTCTTGGGTATGAGTGGGTACTATCGGGGATTTTGTTGTAATTTCTCCACTGTCGTGTCACCCCTCACAGACCTTCTCAGTACTACAAAGAGTTTTAAGTGGAACCCTGAGTGTGATCATGCTTTTAAGGCCGCAAAAGATCTTCTTTGTTATGCTCCAGTGTTGTCTGCCCCTAACTTTGATCTGCCTTTCAAACTCCAAGTGGATGCCAGTGGTACTGGTGCTGGGGGAGTTCTGCTGCAGGAGGACTCCCATGGAATTGACCACCCTATCTGCTACTTCTCCAAAAAGTTCTCGAAATGCCAGCAACGCTATAGTACAATTGAAAAAGAGGCCCTTGCTTTGCTTCTAGCTCTTCAGCATTTCGAGGTTTATTTGGGAAGTAGTGCCATACCTATTGACGTATACACTGACCATAACCCACTGATTTTTCTCTCCCGCATGTCCAACTCCAATCAGCGTTTGATGCGCTGGGCCTTAATTATCCAGGAGTATAACCTTAACCTCCAACACATCCGTGGAAAAGACAATGTGGTGGCGGATGCACTTTCTAGAACTGCAGATGTGGAGACTTAAGTGGGTTGGTTAACCAAGTCAGGTTTGCATTGCACTCCTATGGGTGTTCTAGGAGTAGTTTATTTTACAATCTGTGGGTTGTAAAAATTTAATGTTGGGGGTGTTGCGTCCTAAGACTTATTTTATTTGTAATCATTTAATGTGCTTTGTGGTCTGTTTTTGTTTCTCCTCATGTCTACTGCCACCATGCTCATGCTGGTGATTGGGATCACCTGTCGTTGATTTGCTGCCCATTAACCTCAGCTCCATTGATTGGCTGCAGTCGGGAGAATGTCAGCATATAAAGCCAGCACCATCTCACAACAACGAGAGAGAGAGAGGGTTGCAGATGCCCACTTGCCACATGGACTTCTTTTCTCCTTTTTCCAGATAGCGTCATCTTATGTTGTGGAAATCTGTTAACTATTGGGGCAATTGTAGATATAGTTTGAGATGTATGGTTTTGTTTAGAACTTAAGGTTTTCTTTTAAGGAAACCTGTAGGGAGGTGGGTGCCATTTTTGTTTGAATCTGCTTTTCTCCTGGTTATGGGTAGTTTAGAAAGGGAAATTTATTTGTTATTTATTTACTCTTTGTTTCAATGTTTAGGTAAGTTATGGTTAAAACTGAGTTAGAAACCTTTTTGTTTGTTTTGTTGGCCTTTGCCCCCTCCTGAAGTTTGTTTCCTCTTATCCTTTTTCTTTAGATTCAATAAATACTTTTTCTAAGTTTACTAGTTTTGGGATGTGTTACTGGGACTAGAGATAAGAAGGACCTGTGCTCTTTCTCTCTCTCCAAAACTTTGTTACTGCTATGCCTAGTTCCCCTAGATGAGCTTAAAGATAATAAAGCTAGCACGTAACATTCGGAAAGCCAAAATGCCGCCACACATCCGATTTGAATGAGGTTGGTGCATCCTCAACATCAACGTCATCTACACTTGCCGCCGCCATTTTTGCTACTGTTTAAAGTTACAGCTTGTTCGCTGCTATCGCACCTGCAAAGCGAGGTCAAAATATAGGCTACTGCTTCAGCGTCCCCTGCTGTTTAAAGCGTGTATCGCGATTCTTTTAACATCTCAACCGACACGAATCGTCACATATTATTATCGATTTTCAACCGAATCGGCGGAGTGCATCATCCCTAGTCACAAGTGATACAGCATTGTACTTGCACTACTGCTTTATTTTAATACCGTGTAGCATATTTTGCAAGTCTGTTGAAATGGGCCTACTTTTTGCTCGCTCAATTTGATTTGCTCAGCTAAATAGGTCTGTAGGCTTGTGGTTGTTTGTGTCAACTCATCCAAGGGAGTTCACACACACACACACACCGTGCGTTTTCTCCTCCTTTCCAAAGCGCTTGGGCAGTTGTGCTGAGTCGTCTGTCGTTGCTAAGCATCCATCAGCTGCGATATCTGTTAAAACCAGTTTTTATACAGTCTATGGTTACAAGGAAACTCTTCAGTGTTTGGGTGAACCCATTTTTCAAAAACAACGGGTATTTTCACCCTGAAGGAAGCTGATTGCATTGGTTCTTTTAACATGACCTGGTGCGCTTGCGTCATTCTGAAAAGCTGAGATGTTTTTAACTAGATGTTAACTTGCCTGGAAAAAACGTTGCAAGCGCATCTCTTCCATTATGAGCATGTATACTACACATGAAATAACGAACTCCAGCACAAAAAAAAGACGCGATATGTGAACGGCCCCTTCATCGGTCAAAATGTTTACTTTCGTTTAACGGATAAACGGTCAATAAGAGCATCCCTAACTGGCATATAAACATAATATAACATACAAAATTAATTAATTTTAAGTCACACAAAGTCAACATGTTGGTATTGGTAACATGTAAGATAAAATAAAAGATTATTGCTCTCTGAAAAGGTGTACCTGTGTTATTATGCCATTATTATTATATTAGTTGAAACTGACCTTAGAACGACAATATTATCGTTCATCCTGATAATTTCTTGGACAATTTAACGTCCAACTATCAGTCAATAGAACTCATTATAATTAGTGATGCGAATCCTGTGATGAGAAATCCACATTCCGCATGCACACGGATGAGGAGGACGGCCCTGTCCTCCGGGGCTCTCCGGCTCTTTTGCAGTGGCCATGAAGCCTGCACTCTCTTCGTACGGTAAGCCCACCACAACGTGACCGCTAGTACGGAGCTGTGCTGCGACAGAGAGCTCTTTTCCTACTTTTTTTTTGGTGCTTGGTGAGCGCTCCAAAAACTCTGAAAAAAAAAAAAAAGTAAAAAAACGTAAAAGTAGAAAACTCGCCTTGACGCGTTAGTTATCTTACTCTTAAGTGCTAGGTCACTCGACAAACGTTAAGAATATATTGCGTTTGGGACGTTACTTTGCGGCTCCGTCGATAAACTGCTTAGCAATAATTCTCCAAGTCTGCTGAGGACAACTTCCGAAATCTTCACGGGGAAGAGAATGAGAATGACGAAATGGCAGGTAGCTGCGGTTTATATACAGGGAGCAGGACTCCCTGATCCCTGCAGCGATTGGTCTGCCATGGTTGGCAGACGTGGTGTCATTGGTGCTTCCGCGATCGGCCACGCCTGAGGCGGTCCCATAGTGAGATACCGAACCAATGTTAGAAAGAGAACAGCGCGCTTTTCGGCGCCTCCCGCCTAGTGTTTATTTTACTCTCTATGGTGTCTGCATCAAATTCTCATGAAATTCTGCTTAAAGAAATACAGAACGATACCCTGTCAATACAGAACGAAATATGCTGTAGCCAATTTTGCTGTCAATACTGCCGACGTTGTCTTTGCTGTATCAGTAGGTTATATATTTATGTAAAACATCCAAATGTAGACTGGTCTGTCTGTCGGCGCACAGAGCCACACAGTCGGAGACAGCACGGGAAGTTTGTGAATACCGAATTCCCTTGTCTTTCTTATCAATTTGTGTTTGAACAAAACACGATGTGCTCGAAAAAATAAGTCAAAGTGTATTTTTCAATGCGTTTCCTCAAACGCAGTCAGAGAAAGAAAACAGATGCCAGTATTACCAGTATTAGATACATGCATTCGTCTTAAATGGACAGCAACCCAATATACCTGCAGCTGTTTGTCACCAAAGTTTATCAAAAAACTAAAGAGAAAGAGAAAAATAAACATTTTTTGTACCTAATGGTAAACTGTATTAATAGTATGAACCATATTTAATGTATACAGTGAAGGCAGTGTTATTTTACATTTGATGATTTGGTTTCTGTAACTTAATACAGTTAATTTACCTGAGAAACCAAAAGCACTGCTTTATTTCACATTTATTTTTGCTCTATTGCATTTATATATGCTTGTACTTTGTTTATTATTTTCTATGCAAAGGCACTAGGCTTACGCTATTAAATTACCCCAATCATCCTAGAACTTTACAAAAAGAGCTACTCAAATCATCAGGTGAAATTGTTTTCAGGAAGAAGAGGAAGGAGTAGTAAAGCAAGAAGAAGTGATAGTTTTTCAGAATTTCATTTTACTCTATGTGCCTATAGGGGTGGGATGGCAGGGGTTGATGGCAATGTAAGTATCTAGATATTTGCAGCATGGCAAGGGAAAACATCCCGAGACCATTATGCCACGTTCTACACTGGTTTTGCCTACAATATATCGTGTAGCAAGGCAGTCTTCAGAACCTTTAATAATTAAATTTTAGCGGACCCCCAAGAGTCCTAAGTCATTTCGAACCCTGATCAACAGTACAGATAGTTCTTCATAAAATTAGCATAATCAAATGTAATTAGGTTCAAGCATTTGAGCTCTAGTACATTCTAGGGATAGCAGCTATTTCAGAATCATTCTGTGTATTTACATGTATCTCCAGTGAGCTATTTATGGCTGCATTGGCTAAGGTTAGATTTTTGTCCAGTTGTTTTTATTTAATTTTATTTTTTTTAATGCAATACATGCACAAGTAACATAACAGTGTATTTATGTAACACACTAAACAATAATGAAACACAAAAATCTTGATATCTTTAGGGTATAGAACATAATTCTACAAAAAATAATAAGCCTAGCAGGAAATAAAATAATTTTTTACTCATAAATTTCTAGTGACATTTTGTTTTGGTTTCTTCAATGATTAACCAATTCAACAGCTTTTAGAATTCTTCAATGAACAAATATTTTATTCAGATGCTCAATTTCTACTAACAGTGTGCCTTGTAGATTTTTTAAGTTCATATCATCCAGTTCAATATCTTAGTATAGTTTTGCTCCAGTGATCTAAACCAGTGGTTCACAACCTTTTTTGACCACTGGACCCACTGATCTATAATATAGAACTGGATTGCTTATGACGTCATTAAAGTGAAGAAGGCACGCCGCCATATTGGTAATCCCTAGTGTGCGTAAACGTTATATTGAATTAATAGGAATTTGTATGATTTTAATGAGAAAACATCACCTAACAAGTCAGCGTTTATAGATCTTGAGTATTTATGTACATTATTACAATGCAAACACCCTAGGCATGTAAACCGTTATTTTTTAAATGTCAGGAATTTCCCTTACTCATTAAAAAGCTATGTTCATTACAGTAGTGAGCATCATGAACATGATAAACATCAGACACGACATCAACACATATAACAAACGACAAAGTGTTCGTTCTGAAATCTGAATTTATTCAAAGAAATAACTGACTATATACAGTACGGATTTAAAGACATAAAGCTTTATTTCCCAGATAGTAAGTTAAGCTTTTCATTTCATTATAGACCAATATTAACAACATAATTGTATGATTCATTGTAAAATATTAAAATCCATTTCTGATACTAATACGTTCATGTTTAATAATTCCTGAATAATAATGTTCATAAAGAAATAAGGTATATTTTGTGTTAGATCGGTTATCTGTGTCGTCAGTGCGCAACAGACACACCCACCTGAACAATTTAAATATATCACTAACACTGTAGATAACACCTGAAGTAAACATTAATTTGCATACACATAACATAAAAATGAGTCCCGTTTGACTGATTTGCTTCAAATAGAGTGATTTTAGGACACCGGATTGAATGTGTCTCAATGGTGCTCTCTGCCGGTAGGGATTAGTAAAATGGCGGATCGAACACTTCCGGTGGCTTCACTGTCTGTTGGCAGTTTAGAAGTGATGAGTGATCCAGTCATATATAGATCAGTGACTGGACCCGTATCATATATCAAACCATCCTAGTTGACCCCCAGTTCTACCCCCTCACCTCCCCTCTAACCCCACCCCATTGTCACCACTAACACTCCCATTATCCATCCACTATTTTCCATTCCCATCACATTTTTAAAAAATTTATTTAATTGAGTCCAAATAATTATATACTTTATTAATAATAACTGGCAACTTTTTTTTCGTTTGCATTAAAATTACACAAACACAATAACATTGACCTGTGAAACATATTTCATTATATAAAACAGTATTTACACATTTTACTCCGATTTGTTGTAGCCAAATTTAACTGGTCAACAATGATTTACATAAAAATACTTTTGTGTTGCTTTTGTTACTGGTCAGTATGTTAACAACATGAAAAAAGAAAAAAAGTAATGCTTCAATGCCTTGACCTTCAATAGTATATTAATTTATATACATTAATAAAGGTCCATCTGAATGTAAAGTTATTCATTCCATGTTAAATGTGAAATTTGCACTGGTTTGTCACAAATACAATTTTGCATTCTGGTGTTGTGTTGTCAATTAAAATAAGTATTTTTTTTCATTTGCATTAAAATTACTGTAAGGTCCAGGCACTCGGCCCAAGGAAGGTATCCGATGCTGGATGTAGGTTTCCTATGTGTTCGGTCTTTCAGCACGTAGAGTTATTTAGTTTAGGTTAAACTCAAATCTGACTCCATTTTATTATTTAATCTGACTCCATTTTAGTATGACCTTGAATTTAAGTTGAAATGCAAATTGGTTGTATGCCTTTTAAATTAGTATTCATCTGACATTTGATTATTCTAGTTAACTCTTTAAATCTATAATATAAGTCAATAATTACAGAGTAAAACTGAATAAAATCAAATGTAACAATTTATTATCAGTCAGGTAAATATGGTTCCTGCGAATTACAGTAGGTAGACATGGAAAAGGCCCATTTGCAGCTTTTGACCGCTGAGTGGACCTTTAACCACAAGTTATCTAACAAGTTATCTAACAAGCACATTTTGGCAAATAAACATCAGTTTTGCCTCGCTGATGTGTTACATTTGACGGCTTCAGTCACGGAAAATGAAAGAAAAACACTATAGTTAAAATATTTCATATATTTAACATGTAATATTCACGGATGAAAGTTTGGTACTTATGAAGTTATGTGCATTTTTTTAGAACAAATTAAAGCAGGATAAATGTCAAGCCTGTGCTTATATTTTCTCTAAACTTGTCACGATCGGGACACAGGAAAACACAGTAAGAGATTCAAGTGCAGGTATGTCTTTTTATTGGGGTAATCCAAATCGTTATCCAGTCCAGGCAGGGGACAAAACCAAGGTATCAATCCAAACATGAACAAACACTAAACACACGGCATGAACAGGACTGAGAATAGTCGTGAAAACTACAAGGACTCCGTGACACATACTAAAACAGACAGGGTATGAATACACAAGGGAACACAAACCAGACACTGTGACAATATCCCCTCACTACGGAGCGGCTACCAGACGCTCCAAGACATGACTGACAAAACAAGACCAGGAGGGAGGTGGACAGGCGGAGGTTTAGTGGGAGCGACGGAGGGCCAGGTAAAAAAATAATAATGGGGAAACCAGAGACAAGAGGAACATGTAAAGCGGGAAACAGAGACCAGAAGTGCAACACAAAACAGGGAGACCAGGAGAGAGGTGGACAGGCGGAGGATCAGGGGGTGGGACGGAGGGCCAGGTTCACAGAGGGGAACAGGGACAGGAAGTGAACAAACAACCAAAAAAAACAACAACAACACAACAGGAGATCAGGGTGGGTCAGGGCGTTCAGGGACCCAGGACAGTGCCGACCGGGCAGGATTCCAGGACGGAGCAGAAGACCACCATGTCCGTGTGGTCGAGACCGGAGCCCCCCAGGGCGGAGCAGAAGACCACCACAACCGTGTGGTCGGGACGGAAGCCCCCCAGGGCGGTGCAGAAGACCACCACGACCATGTGGTCGGGACGGAAGCCCCCCAGGGCAGAGCAGAAGACCACCACGTTCGTGTGGTCGAGACGGGAGCCCCCCAGGGCAGAGCAGAAGACCACCACAACCATGTGGTCAGGACGGAAGCCCCCCAGGCGGAGCAGAAGACCACCACAACCATGTGGTCGGGACAGAAGTCCCCCAGGGCAGAGCAGAAGACCACCACGACCATGTGGTCAGGACGGAAGTCCCCCAGGGCGGAGCAGAAGACCACCACGTCCGTGTGGTCGAGACCGAAGCCTCCCAGGGCGGAGCAGAAGACCACCACATCCGTGTTGTCGAGACCAAAGCCCACCAGGGTGGTGCCGAAGACCACCACAGTGGGATCGGACTGACAAGAGAGCAAGTCTGGTAGGGCAAGTCTGAAACCGAGAACATGAACAAGTTAAGGGTAGCCTCCCTGGCCACAACAGGATCAGTCGGGCGCTCAGAGAGTTCGACTGAGACGTGACGAGGCTCTGGAAGTTCTGCAGAGGCGAGGAAAGACTCTGGTAGATCAGCCAAGACGTGGGGAGGCTCTGGTAGTTCCACAGAGACGTGGATAGACTCTGGTAATCCCATGGTGTTTAGACTGGATTCCAGAAGATCAATGCTGACTTGACTCTGCTCATGAAGATCATTGGTGGCCTGACTCTGCTCATTAATAACATTAGTGACTTGCATTTGTTCATGAAGATCATTGGTGACTTGCATTTGTTCATGAAGATCAATGGTGACTTGGCCTTGTTCATGAAGATCATTGGTGACTTGCATTTGTTCATAAAGATCAATGGTGACTTGCCTTTGCCCATGAAGATAGTCGGTGACTTGACATTGCCCATTTAGAACACTGGTGACTTGCCCTTGTCCATGGAGATCAATGGTGACTTGACCTTGTTCATGAATTTCACCGGTAACTTGGCTTGACTCCAGAGTGTCAATTGTGACTAGCCCTGACTCCGGAGTGTCAACGGTGACTAGCCCTGACTCCGGAGTGTCAACGGTGACTAGCCCTGACTCCGGAGTGTCAACGGTGACTAGCCCTGACTCCGGAGTGTCAACGGTGACTAGCCCTGACTCCGGAGTGTCAACGGTGACTAGCCCTGACTCCGGAAGGTCAACGGTGACTAGCCCTGACTCCGGAAGGTCAACGGTGACTAGCCCTGACTCTGGAAGGTCAACGGTGACTAGCCCTGACTCTGGAAGGTCAACGGTGACTAGCCCTGACTCCGGAGTGTCAACGGTGACTAGCCCTGACTCTGGAAGGTCAACGGTGACTAGCCCTGACTCTGGAAGGTCAACGGTGACTAGCCCTGACTCTGGAAGGTCAACGGTGACTAGCCCTGACTCTGGAAGGTCATCATGACTAGGCCTGACTCTGGAAGGTCATCGGTGACTAGCCCTGACTCTGGAAGGTCAGCGATGACTAACCCTGACTCTAGAGAGTCCACGAGCACCTGACTCGACACTGGAGGGTCAACAGGAGCCTGACTCGACTCTGGAGGGTCAACTGTGGCTGTCATTCTGTGCAGAGACGCTGGGCTGGCGGCCATCTTGTGCTGTGGCGCTCGGCTGGCCTCCATCTTGCCTTGTGGCGTTGGGCTGGCGGCCATCTTGTGCAGGGGCGCTGGACTTGCGGCCATCATGGGCAGTGGCGCTGGCTCGGCAGACGTGCGCTTCCTCTCCCCTCTCCGTCTGCCATGGTGAGACAGCGGCTCTGATCCGTCCGACACGAGCCCCGGGTCGAAAGGGGGCCATGGTGGAGAGCGATGCTGAGCCTCCTCTCAACCACTCACTCCTCGGCGACCTCCCCTGGTCCCGCGAAACACGACCAGGCGGGTTCCCTCAAACTGATTCCTTCTCTCCCGCTCTGTGGCTGGGGAAGAAACATCAACAGACATACTGCTGGATCTCGTGTTTGACCTTCTGTCACGATCGGGACACAGGAAAACACAGTGAGAGATCCAAGTGCAGGTATGTCTTTTTATTGGGGTAATTCAAATCGTTATCCAGTCGTTATCCGTTATCCAGTCCAGGACAAAACCAAGGTATCAATCCAAACATATCCAAACATAAACAAACACTGAACACACGGCAAAAACAGGACTGAGAATAGTCGTGAAAGCTAGTCGTGAAAGACTCCGTGACACATACTAAGACAGACAGGGTATAAATACACAGGGAAATGACAAACACTAATGGGGAATTGACTTAGTGCAATGATTAATGATTAGTGACAGCTGAGTGCAATGAGGAGACCGAGATCGTGGGGAATGTGGTTCAGGAAGTGACAGACACCGTGGGGAAGGAGGACATCTAGTGGTTACCCAGGGAACACAAACCAGACACTGTGACAAAACTACAAGGTATTAAACCATATTTTAGATCTGATACATTTAAAGGGTGTGCAGTATTATTTATATTATAAGAATTATGTGTTATATTATTCAAAAGAAACTGTGGTTTACTTTGCATCTGAGCGTTAAAAGTGGTAGCCTATTTTAGTGAGCTAGGCTACATGGATTAATATGCAAAATGTCAATATTTTCATATATTATGCCTATATTTTAATTTATATTTTAAAATTGCTTTAATAAAACAACATGCATTTTTGTTATTCGTTACCTGTCCTTTTTTTGACAGAAAAAAGACATTTGTCTGTACACTTATTAAGAAATTGTTGCATGTTTAAACGTGAAGCACTGTATAATTTCGTTCACATTATTTAGGCCTAATTAGCCTAAAACAAGAAACGAATAAATTAAACCTGAATGATTTACCTAAATCTTTGAAACTCTAAAGAATGGCTTCATTAATAAACTGTCCTCACGATTAAACTCATGGTCTCTCATTATAATCAACAAAATGCACACAATGTAAAAAAAAAAGCTTCATTAACTGACAACATAAGTGACTTTAAAAGGCGCATTCTTTACTTACTTTTAGTGCTGGGCAATAGCATATGGCCTTAAAAAAATCAGATTTATGATTTAAATCGATTTTAAAATCAGTATTGAAATGACAAAGACATTTAAAACAAAGTTTATTACTGAGACAAGATGATAAACAAACTGTAATGTTATTACCTTAATGCTGGAAAGACCTTTATTTATTTATTTATTATTTGTTTATACTAGTCCATCATGCATCTAACCATCCACTCGGCGTTAAGATCTGTTCAGATTAAAACAGCCAGCTCCGCAGTGAGTCAGTGTCATGGACGGAGGACAGAGCAAGTGTTAACATATTTTCTACTCTATATTTCCATCTCGTTATGCCGCTGGTTTAGGATTTTTTTTTTTTTTTGTTCTTATATAACTTCTTTGTAAACAGAACAGTCACTGTCTGTATCTACTCCGGACGCGAGAGTTGTCTTCGCTAAAAGTGTGTCTAAACCTGATGACATCACACTATAGTGTCAAATCATCTTAACGCAGTGTCAGTACATTTCATCATAAACAGAACGAGCATCAGTTCACTGATGGGGATCGTGTCAAGTATATATGTATATATAAGATGCCTTGCCTTTTATAGCTGCCCTAAAACAAACTCTATATAGCCTATATATATAGTGTTTATAGATGGATTGAAGTGCCATCAATCCAGTCTTTACTTCTTTTCCTCTGAGAAGAAGAACTGGACTGAGAGCAGAAGATACTGTAGAGAGAGAGGAGCAGATATGATCATCATCAACAACAGAGAGGAATGTGTGAGTGAGTGAGTGCGTGTGTGTGTGTCTGTGTGTGAGAGTGTGTGTGCTCTTGTTTATGTATCATATCAGGATACAACTCTGTAAGTGTTATTGAAACTAAAAAGCGATCATGCATTCAAAGGGTGGGGGGTCACGATGCAGTGTTGTCTATCAGCCATCCCCGTCAGACGATCTATCGCCCCAACCCTAATTTGGACATTGAGGTTGATGAACTGATGCAGGTTACAGTTTACATTTGAAATTACCCATTTAGCAAATGCTTTTATCCAAACCAACTTAAAAACAGAACATCAGATACAATATATCATAAGATCCAACAGTAATCATAGTACTGTTGCACACAAGTTGTGAAAAGATTAGATTGGAATGATTAATAAAAACGCAACATAAAAAAAATAAATAAATAAACATACACATAAATCCCCTTGATAAAAGCCTCTGTGTTCATATTCTGCTGTTCTGTGGCCATGGATTTGTGGTTCTTGTTTTTTTTCCTACAGATGACTTACAGTAAGGCTGTGACGATAAACACATTACCACATCACCGCGGTGATGACTTAATTTTTTGCTAGTGAGTTATATAAATGCTTACATCAAAAGCATGCTCAAAGAAAACAACATGGATCAAAACAGGACCCTGTATGTTATGGTACTTAATTAGATTTAATCGTTTAACCACCACAGTGTCTACCCTCCATTGGCAACAATGTAAAATCGTAACATTTTGGACCTTATTGGGGACACTTTTTTAGAAAAGGTGCATGTCAGAAACATGTAAATACAATGTTTAACTGGCAAGGCTTTAAAGCTTATGCAAATAATGTAGTTTTGTGATTGTGAATAAGTGCAGTGTCCCGTAAGTGTAACTCTACTGCTGAGTTAACATTTGATGTGAATGTTTGTCCCGCTGTAATTGTACTAGAAAACAACACTTTATTGTATTTATCTGCTGTAAGTATTTTGGTTTTGCCCTTTGAAACTGAGTTTTGAGAGGCAAATAAAATCTGATCGTGCTTATTTGTTAATATGCCATGAAATTTGGAAAAATTAGTCTATACATTTTTTTAGTTAAAGGAATGACTGGTTTTGTTCAAACTTGGCATTGACCACTTTTTCTGTATATGCTGGATTAAACTATGTTGTGTATTTGTTAACTAACTGTATTTTTTTATAGAGCTTGACAAGCAAAAGAATAAAAGGACCTATGTGAAAAGACCATGGTCCATGTCAGAGGTCAAAGGTCACTAAGCAGTCTCAAGGAGCACATCAGCAGAGGAAAACTGGCAAGTTCACCAGAATGTGAAATTACAAGAGGCAGAGCACCCCATTCTTGTTTCTTGGACAACACAAAACATACGAGACTTTGTTCAGAACATGGGTATAGCTCACACGAGACAGATGTGTTTTTAAATTTCTTCTCTTTTCTGTACTCTTTCACACAATTTGACTTGCACAATCAAACTTCTGTATTGTTTAGACATTTTAACTATTGCTGCATGCAGTTTTTGTGCTTTTTTCCGCAGTTTATGACACACTTAAAGGGATAGTTCACCTCAAAATTTAAATTTAATTATCCACTAGTTTTTCAAAACCTGTTGGATTTTCTTTCTTCTGCTGAACACAAAAAAGATCTTTATGGAAGTCAAAGGGGACCAGAAACCGTTGGGTTACCCATGTACTTCAGCTTTTTTGTGTGTGTTTAGCAGAAGAAAGAAACTCCTGCAAGTTTGGAACAACTTGTGGGTCACATAATTTTCATTTTGAGGTGAACTACCCCTTTAATGAATGTGTCTGGACATATTCTGAAGCATAAAGCAAACAGTGAGTGTTTTGGATTCATTCTTGTGTTAAGTAAATCTTATTGTGCAGTGTTTTGAAGCCCAGTGTATTTAACAGACTGTTTGATTGTAAATTTAAACGATATGAGATAACCAAAGGTTCAGTAGTGTATGGCACACTTAAAGGGATAGTTCAGCCAATAATGAAAATCATGACATCATTTATTTACCCTCATCTACAGCGATATCACTGACTTGATTGCAAATAAATGCACAGACACTATTTAAACTGAACAGAGATGACATCACTGAATTCAATGATGAACTGCCTTTAACTATCATTTTGCATTATTGAGACACTGTTTTCCTAATGAATGTTGTTCAGTGCTTTGACGCGATGTATTTTGTTTAAAGCGCTATATAAATAAAGGTGACTTGACTTGACTCGAGTTGTTCAAAACCGGTTTTTAAAGATTGTAGTTAACTAAACTGTTTCTGGTCCCCATAAAAAAAAAAAAAACTCCTGCAGGTTTGGAACAACTTGTGGGTCAGTAAATGATGGAATCATTTTCATTTTTGGTTGAACTATTCCTTTACTGAATGTGTCTTGACCACTGATCTATATATGACTGGATCACTCATCACGTTCTAAACTTCCAGCAGACAGTGAAGCAACCAGAAGTGTTCGATCCGCCATCTTACTAAACCCTACCAGCAGAGGGCACCATTGAGACACATCCAATCCGCTGTACTAAAATCACTCGATTTGAAGCATATCAGTAAAACGGGACTCGTTATGTTATGTGTAATAAATTAATGTTTAGTTCAGGTGTTATCTGCAGTGTTATTATATTATTATTATATTATTATAATTATAATATTATAAGTTATAATATTATTATTCAGGAATTATTAAACGTGAATCTATTAGTATCAGAAATGGATTTGATTATTTATGATTTGATATGTTTATTAACGTTTCCATGTAAACTGTTGTGTGCTAAATAAATAGTTAATTTAACCACCGTTTAAACATTACCTGCTTCAAAATGAATGCTTTTAATGAAATCATTGTTAGCTACTGTAGGAATAAAAACACTAAAACTAATTTATATAAACAATGAATAACTGTACAAGGCAAATAAAGGGATAAAAACATAAATCTTTTTTTAGATTTCAGAACGAACACTTTGTCATTTGTTTTATATGTTGACGTCGTGTCTGATGTTTATCATGCTCATGATGCTCGTTACTGTAATGAACATAGCTTTTTAATAAGTAGGGGAAATTCCCAACATTTGAAATAATAACCGTTTACATGCCTAGGGTGTTTCATTGTAATAATGTACAGAGATACTTCAGATTTATAAACGCTGACTTGTTAGGTGATGTTTTCACATTAATATCAATTTCCTATTAATTGAATATAACGTTTACGCACACTAGGGATTACCAATTTGGCGAAGTGGTGGCTTCACTTTAATGGCGTCACTTTAATGACGTCATGAGCATTCCAGTTCTATATTATAGATCAGTGGTCTGTACATATTCTAAAGCAACTTATTCATATTCCTACTGGCAAAACAGTGCTGTCAGTTCAGCTGTCAGTCAATAGAATACTTGTTTAGATTTTAATTTCATGAGTTTACTCTAAGTCTGTAAGTCTTTTGGATTTATTCATGTGTTAAGTAAATCATATTGTTCAGTGTTTTAAAGCACCGTGTTTTTAACAGACAGTTTGGTAGAACCTTAGATCAACTAATTTCATATCATTTAAAAATACTGTGATGAATTGCATACTTGAAAAGGGAGGATTTAGAAATTATGTGCCAGTTCTTTGTAGTGTCTTGAAATTGGTGTTCTTGTCATTTTCTTTAAGGCCTTTTCACATTTGATTATGCAGGTTAGGTATTTCTCCATAGCTTTTAAAATTCATGCTTATAAGTTATTGCTTCTTTGCCCATTTATTTATTTTGCCCAAGTTTTGGACCGGCTTCCTTCATTTATGTACCTTTTGCACAGTTACAGTGAATGGAAGATTACAATGCAAAATTGCAGAACCATAAGAAAAAAAAATAAAACTTGACCCAATAAACATGACCCAGCTGAAGGTATGTTTGCCCCTGGTGTTAAAAACTCCAGTTGGTCTTTTTGGTTACAATCATGTTAAAGCTTCGTAAAGCTGTTGTCAGCAGGAATGAGTATAACACCCCTCTGTTCAAATGCATAAGATGTCTTAATAATCAGCAATTTAATTAATAGGAAGATGCTAAAATGTATATTAGCATTTTCTGCTTCAGGATTTATGTATTACATAACACAATGGTGTGTGAATTGATAGCAGTGTTGATAAAGCACAACTCATACCTCCCTATAGAAGAACTTTACCACCATAGGTTCACTGTGGGAAACAGCACTTCTCACTGTATTCACTTACTAGTCAGCTGCAAATATGTCTTGACCCCAAAAAAATTCTAACAAAACGTTTATCAGTGGTTTACAGTAGTATCAAATGTACTTAAAAACATACTAAAAGTTTCCCAAAGTTTGACTCCACGAAAAGGCCCGTTTTTCAAAATGGCTGCCGCCAGGTCCTTAAAATGACCACTACTCCTTGGTTTTCCTCCTATACCAGAAATATTGGTGTCTGATACATGTTTTTGCCATGTAATATTATAACTAGCATATTTGCATGATAGATAAGTGATTACAAGTCCAATTATATATTAAAGCAATAGGTTACAAGCATATTTATGGGGAAAATATGTACAATTTCCCTTAAGTACATGCAGGTACATGTAAAAAAAATAAAAAATAGAATATCATGGAAAAGTTATTTATTTTTTGTAATTTAATTTAAAAAAGCAAACCTTTTATATTCTACATTTATTGCACATGCACAAACTGAAATATGTAAAGAGTTTTTGTTTGAGTTCTGATGGTTACGACTTACAGCTTCAGTATCTCAAAAAATTAGAATATTTTCTCAAAGATCAATCAAAAAAATGTTTACAAAAAAATTTACAAAACAGAAATGTTCAAGATCTCCAAAGTAGGTTTAATTATGCTATCAATACTTGGTTAGGGCTCCTTTTGCAATTACTGTCTGTGTGCCTCTTCACAATACCCCATAGATTCTCTGTGAGGTTCAGGTCAGGTGAGTTGGCTGGCCAATCAAGCACATCATGGTCAGCAAATCACTTGGAAGTGGTTTTGGCACTGTGGGTAGGTTGTGAGGGTTTTGCACTTTGTTTTATGTTTTGTTTTTTGTGTCTAGTATCAGCACATGGCTTTGTTAATTGTTTTCTCGGCCATGTGCTCGTTTAGCCCCTCCTCCTTGTTTCCTGTTTAGCACACCCCCCTCATCAGCCTGGTCAGTCTAATTGTGCTCAACTGTCCCTCATGTATTTTCCTCCTTATTTATAGTGCCCCTTACCCTTTTTTGTTTGCTGGTTCATGGTCATTCACACCCTCTCTGTCTCTGTATGTGGCTGAATACGCACCCTTGTCTCCTTGTCTGGTTGGTCTTGTGCCCTTGTCTAGTCTTTGTAGTTCTATGTTTTTGTCTTGCTCCTTATTTTAGTAATTTGTTTGTTCTTGCTTTTGGCTTTTATTTGTAATATTTATTTGGCTTTTCTAGTCTTGATTCTTGTTGGTTAAACTGGTAATTTTTTATCTTGTTACTTAACCTTTTATTAGTTCATTGGCTTATATCTTTCCTTGTCTTGAGTTTAATTTGTGTTTTTGTGGGGCTTTGTCCTGTCTAGTTTTGTGTTTGAGTTCCTGACCTGTCCCCGTGTGTCCTGCCCTGGTTCTACCTACCTGGCACTTGGTCTGTTTCAGAGTCAGTGGTAAGTGTCTGAGATCTGCTCTACGGTGCCTTGTGTGGTCTTCTCCATCAGCCTGGTTTTGCTGCCCCCTCTGTTGCCAAGTATTCTGCCAGTTGTTTCCTGAAGCTTTCCCAGTGGCCTCCCCTAGCTGTTCCTGTTAACTGTTATCATGTTCTGTTATCTATTGTTCACTTCACTACCCTCTTGTATCAGTCTGTTTTGTCAATAAAACCTTATTACCTCCCAATGAAATTGGGTCCTCCCTCCTAGATCCCTGACATAGGTGCTAAATTTCTGCTGCAAAATTAAATCAGCATCTCCATTAAGCTTGTCAGCAGATGGAAGCATAACGTGCTACAAAGTCTCCTGGTAGATGGCTGCATTGACTTTGGACTTGATAAAACTTAATGAACCAACACCAGCAGACGTCACGGCACTCAAATCATCATTGACTTCAGAAACTTCACACTGGACTTTGGATTCTGTCCCTCTCCAGTCTTCCTCCAGACCTTGAATTCCAAATGAAATGCAAAATTAACTTTCATCTGAAAAGAGGACTGTGAACCACTGAGCAACAGTCCAGTTCTTTTTCTCCTTATCCCAGGTGAAATGCTTCTGATGTTTGTTTTTTTTCTGGTTCAGGAGTGGCTTGGTTTTATGAATGTGACTGCTGTAGCCCTTTTCTTGAAGATGTCTGAGCTTGATGACTCTTGATGCACTGACTCCGGCTTCAGCCCACTCCTTGTGAAGCTCTCCCAAGTTCTTGAATCTGCTTTTCCTGACAATCTTCCCAAGGCTGAAGTCCTCCCTGTTGCTTATGCACCTTTTCCTACCGCACTTTTTCCTTTCAGTCAACTTTCTATAAATATATTTTGATACAGCACTCTGTGAACAGCCAGCCCTTTCAGCAATGACCTTCTGTGGCTTAACCTCCTAGCGGAGTGTTATGATGATTGTCTTCTGGACAACAGTCAAGTCAGTAGTCTTTCCCATAATTGTGGTTGGATGTTCTGAACTAGCCCAGGAGGTACCCAGTATTTATACTCATAATTAATAAAACTAATCAAGCTCAAAATGGAATATTACATTTTTTTGAGATACTGAATTTTTTATTTTCCTAAGCTGTAAGTCGTAACAAACAGTTTACTTTTTTTTAATTAAATTACAAAAAATAAAGAACTTTTGTTTTAAGTAGTCAAGGATGAATTTTGTTTGAGCAAAATGGTATACACTGTGCTGCCAACAACATTACAATGAGTCACGCAATATCAAATGTCAATATTCTATTCTACCATCTTCTGAATTGCTGAAAATGGTGAATTTAGGTTTGTTGGGTTTAGTATAATGCCACCTTTATACTCTAAAACATCTATAAAGGATGCATTACATATTAATTACCTTATTAAAATTGAAAAGAGTGACCATTTTAGAGGTTTCACACACAGGCCTCTGTTCAGGCTAATACAGGGTTGTTTATGATCAAAGTTATGATCAAAGTTATACAACTCCAATTTAAGTTACTTTTGGGTGCAATAACCTTTAAATTGAATGTAAAGTCTGTGTTTTAGCAAAACAAGTTACATGACATAGGCTAAATTGTTTACATCACTGGTTCACCCCAAACAATGATAAAACCTTACAGTATTCTCACAAAATCATGTATTTCATAAGTATGTTATCATGTCAGTGCAATTTAGACAAGTCCAATGGATTCACAGACCCAGAAAACATGGGGTTAGACAAATAATGAAGGAGTTAGGATATTTTAAGGGCTCCCTGACCATCTTGGACGCCATCTTGAAAATTACACCTTTCTAGTGGTCAAACTTTGGTAAACTTTTAGTATGTTATTAAGGACACACAATACTACATGTATGCAGCAGTCTATACTCTTTATATGGCTTTTGCTGGCTCTGACACTTGCTTGGTATTTTCCTGAGTCTTTTTCTAGCCAAAAACAAAAGTTGTCACAAAATGAATCTTTAGGTTAGGCCTGACTATTTCTGGGGGCTTGTCAGAAGTCTATTATTTTTAAAATTCTGTTAACGTTTGTTGTGTGCGCACTTAAAACAAATATTTGTCATTCCCCTTATACCACTGACCTCTAGAGTATATAAGTGTCAAGATTGCATATTCATTTGTTTTTCTTCTGTATGTATTGGTCCACTATTAATGCTTCGTTGATGCTGCAGTAATTTCTGAATTTGCAGTATTTTGAAAGCTCATATTGGATCTCTCTAGTTCATTGGCAGCTGCTGCTGGTTTGTCAGGTCCATTTTTGTCAACATCATGCACACTTAACTAGAGTACAGTTATTTATATATATATATTCTTTCTCCAGTGCAATAAACAAAATTAAGATGCAACAAATCAAGTACATTGCTTTGTGTTGCTTTTCATGCTACATGAACTAAAGCAGAAAATATAACAGGCTCCAAACCTTAAAATGTAAAACTTACTGTTCCTAAAGATGGATTACTCATATCAAAAACACTATCAGTTTTTTTTTTATGAAGTTCTTAGTAAACTATGTTAGACCTTGTGAACCACAATGCTTGTGTGTGTTTAGTCCCAGCAAACCATAAATCACTGGACCCTGCAAGCCTGTGAAAAATCAGCTGATACATTTCCATGATTTTATGGTAAAAACAACAATTTTAAGTGACATGTATCCTAAAGAGGCCATATAACATTGTGTAATATATTGGTTTCTTTATATATTGATATTTTAATAAACTGGTTATAGGATGTTAGGAAAGGGATGTCCCTTTAAACCACAATGGTTTCATGCTGTCCTCATAAACACTATATACCTGTGTGTGTGTGTGTGTGTGTGTGTGTGTCATATCAGGACACAACTCTGTATAATGACATGGGTGTGTGTGTGTGTGTGTCTGTTTGTGAGAGTGAGTGAGTGCGTGTGTGTGTGTGTCTCTGTGTGAGAGTGAGTGTGTCTGTGTGTGAGAGTGAGTGTGTGTGTGTGTGCTCTTGTTTTTGTGACATATCAGGACACAACTCTGTATAATGACATGGGTATGACACCTATGGGATGAACACACTTTACACAAAAACAAACGTGTGTGTGTGTGTGTGTGTGTGTGTGTTTAATAAATCATGTTATTGTTTCACTTCTCAGGATTTTGTGAAGATCATTACTGATAGTTTTGGTCATTTCTGGATTGGTTTGACTGATATTGAAGAGGAGGGCAGATGGAAATGGGTTGATGGCAGCACACCGACCTCTGGGTGAGAAATCACTGAACTGAACTGGTTATTACAGTATATAATAAATGATTTTCAGTCAGTATCATATCACACAGAAAGCGGCTCTGATCTAACTCTGATCTGTTGATGCAGGTTCTGGGCGCCTAGAGAGCCAGACAGCTATCTGGGAAACGAAGACTGTGCAAACACTCATTCATTAGGATGGTTTGATTTTCCATGTAATAGTAGTGTTAAATGGATCTGTGAGAAGAGTATCCTTAAATGATACATTATAATAAAAATTTACATATATGCATTATGAACATATAAATGTCAGTCATTTTACCTGGGTTTTTTTTGGTTAGTTTTTTAATGGCACATTAATTAGTTTATTCTGTTAAAACAAATAAAAAATAAATAGAAAAAACCATTGTAATATAAACATTTCCATATAAAACTTTAAAATCATTTTGTTTTTAAATTTTAGATCGCTTTTTAGAGAGAGAGAGCTTTATGAATATCTGTGTTATGATTCAATCTGATCTGTTTTTCTTGTCCGTCTTTGGATTTTTCTAGTCTGGATTTATGTTTGTCTTGTTTCTTTGAATAAATGTTAGTGACTGCACTTGGATTCTCTCTTTTTCTGAAGCAGCTGTGTGTCACGGTTGGTAAACCGTTATCTCGGGTTGTTTACACTTTGTGGTGGATTCTGTGTGTTCTGCGTCTGCACTGATTAGTTGTTGGCGTCTCCGTTAATTGTATCAGCATCAGCTGCCACTCATTACGCATCTCCTATATAATGGCTTGTCTCATGTCCGGTGTTTGTGAGATCATTGTTTAATGTCGTTGTGTTTACCCCGTCTGGCTTCTGTGTAGTTTGCGTTGGATGTCTGTGTTTCCCCAGAACCTCGTCCACTCTTCGCACGATCACTCAGCCACGGACACTTACCTTCGGCTCTGTTCCCCGCAGTTCCTGTGCCACTCTCTCCTGTTGCCTCACGCCGTCAACACCCGGACTACTCACCTGCACTCCATTACCGTCTGGATTTCTCACTGCCTTAATCATCCCTCTGGAGTGTTCCCATATCATCGTCTTTGTGTGTCTTTGTACCATCATCTATCTTCTCATTAAATATTTGTACTTGCTATTGTTTCCAGACTGTCCTTTCACCAGCCGTCACACTGTGTTACAATATATCTGTTTAACATCAAGTCTTTATTTGTCAAGGTTAAGTCAAGGTTTATTTGAATTGCACTTAGATTAGATTATTCAGTAATAAAAACATAAACTATGGTACACTGTTTTGTTTTAAATATGTTTTTGACTGTTGATTGTCAGCTATATGCTTGTGATATCAAAGTTTGCTCACACCAAATAAGTCAAGATTTTACACCCAAATGATTAACAGTTCCTTTAAAGTCCAGCCTCATTAAAGTCAGTGAATAATGGACTGAAGGAAGAGCATCAGATGCAGTCGCTGCTAAAACTGTTCAGCCGTCTGAACTTCTGATGTAACAACCTGAAGCTCATCATGGCAATCCTGCTTCATGTGTCTGTTCATCATCGAAGACCCCGTTTTTAGGCAACATTATATGTCATATGCGAGCAGCGTGCCGCATTTAATGCATGACACAAAGCCAACACATGTCACTCCCTACGACTTGTTTCAAATGTTTCCATACCTCCGATTTTCCTCCAAACTTGCTCAAAGTTAATTCTCCTGTTTTCAGTTTTTCTTTGCTTCTTCAAGCTCCATGTTGCACTAAAGCTACTAAATAGTCCAGCACGCACAGCAGGTGTGATGCATCTTTTTTCTTTTCTCCTCTCCTCTCCTCTCCTCTCGCTCCAGTTTGTGGTAAGAATATTTCATCAAGCACGGTGAGTAATGGCTTCACCTGCTATTGTTATTTGCACCTCTTGCCACATGTACAGTTTATCTATCTCTGTCGCTGATGAGGGATTCACATGTGATAAATGCAGGGAAATAGTTAGGCGGACAGAGAAGATTTCAGAATTAGAGACACGCATCCAAACTTTAATTGAGGACAGTAAGAATGTTAGGGCTCTAGATATGGCTTTGGATGTGTCTAGCTCAGGGACTCCTGTACATTGTCCGGTTCCAGCAGAGCCCCTGCAGCAGGGCAACTGGGTGACGGTGAGGCAGCGTAGTCGTGGGTCAAAACACCGCTCTTCTGTTCCGATCAAAACATTAAACAGGTTCTCCCCACTCAGTGATGCACCCACTGAGAAACCTGATGAAAGTGCTCTAGTTATTGGCGATTCTATTGTACGGAACGTGAATATAGAGACACCAGCCACCATAGTCAAATGTTTACCGGGAGCCAGAGCGCCTGACATCTTGGCAAATTTAAAAGTGCTGGCTAATGCTAAACGTAAATACAGTAAGATTGTTATTCATGCCGGCGCTAATGATGTTCGCCTTCGCCAGTCAGAGATCACTAAAAATAACTTTAAAGAGGTGTGTGAACTTGCAACACGATGTCAGACACTGTAATATGCTACTGCGGTAAAGTTGGTTTTATATTCACACATTCGAACTTCCTTGTTCAATAGCTTTGTTGATAAGCATTTAAAAAGGATACTTACAATTAATTTTCATTACCGACTATAATGAGCAGGACCTACAATCCGGTTTCCCTCAGAATTCGATGTTTTTTAAAAGGCTGAAAAACACGTTCATGCCTATGGAATAGTGTGACGTCATCACCATCAGAGGGACCGTCAACAAATTACATAATACTTCTATAGCACGTTGCCAAAGATTCTTTTGAGCTGAAAAGCACTGTTTGGTTTTATTTAAAGGTCCCAAGCAGAGGTGTATAGTCCAGGTGCCAGAAAGTAGAAATCCTGTCCAGCAGCTGTTCCAACCATCACATCATACCAGGTAGATGAGCTCGTTAGTGAAAACACCTGTTCTAGATGTAGAGGCAGATCCAGAATCATGGCAGGATTTTTACTTTCTGGTACCTGGACTATACACTTCTGGGGCCTGTTCTTCATACATCGCTAACTCAGTTAGCTGGATTTGAATGTTGACGATTTGGCGTGATCTTGGATCATTTGGTTCTTTGAAGCTCATCCCGGAGCTGCTGTCAGGTCCGTAAGCTAAACCTGCTCGGGAGCAGCTTATTTCATGTAAACAGGATTAGATCGCTCCTTTTCAATCAGAACTGATACTCAAAATGACGTGTATAGTCCAGTTCTCTCACAAAATGCTTTCACCACAACAAACAGCACACACATGAATACACCACATGAAAACAGTAAGAGCTCCGTTGTGCAGCATAACAGCATCATTTACTGTAACAGCAGTTTACGCAAGTGTTCAGATATACACGCGATGTGTGACAGCTCCGGAAAAATAAAGGGAGCATTCTTTGATCCCTCTCTGTAGTTAAATCACAATTTAATAACAGATTTGTTTCATGCTACTAAGAAAACAACGTGAAGTTGATCGTTTAGTCACTGGCTTGATTCACTGATGCATAAATTGTATTAAACGATTTAGAAAGGAAGTCTGTGTGAACTTGAATGATTAGTTACCCATCAGAAATCACTGATCACAGATCAGGCATTAATGAACACTGACTACGTTTACAAGCTGTTAAAATTCGGGTTATGGTCGGGTTAAGGTCACTATTTGGGTTTCTGAAACATTCGGGATAACCCGTTTACATGCGTGAGCAGACAGAGTTACTCCTGTATACATGGAATGTGTAATCAGTCGCCAATATCCCGATGTAAACGGCGACGCACGGTTAGCGTCTGGACGTAATACGCAATATGCGTCATTTCCGATTCATCTTCCTGTATCCAAAGACTCAAAAGACCAAGATTCCTTGCGAATAGAACATGCGCAGAACACACATTTTGATGGGGATATGCCGAAACGTGTTTACAAGACCAAATATTCGGGTTAGAAAAGGGGTACCCCAGGTATAATATCCCGGTTTTTAAAAACCCGGATATGAGCATATCCGGGTTTTTACCGGTGTTTACATGGCCGTGCGTGACTGGGTTATTGCTAATATCCCGGTTTTGAACGGGTTATTGGCTGCATGTAAACGTAGTCACTGTTACTCACTGTTTGTGGCGGTGCTGTCGAATCCATATCATAAAAGTCTGTTTGTAACGCCTGTCGCCTGTGCTGACATTGTGACTGAATTATATGTAAATATTTGGGCGGGCAAAGCAGAGAAAGGGGAGAAAACATTTCTCCTCATAACGTCACAAGGAGGAGATTCAAGATCAGCCTGGTTGAGCTTGCATTTTCTCAAAGGCAGAGAAAGATAGAAAAATCTTGATTTACACCGATTAAAATTTCTAGAAACTTGGGTACCATTTACAGACTAGAAGAACTCATATTAAGGTTAAAAAACCTCTGAAAGTGAAAATTTCATGTCATAGGACCTTTAAAACATTACAGTGTTACAGTTACATGTTGATATATGATAAATGTATTATTTATATATTTCATAAACTCTTAAATGACACATGATTGAGTTCAATAGCTTTTAAAAGGCTTGATGGACTGTTCCTGAACACATTGAAAAAACCTAACTTGACTACAACTCTTTATTGTGCAGTAATTGTTTTATATGGTCAATGTCTACTACTTCATAATGTGTTGTATTGGTTTCTTTAATGGCACACTATCCAGTTCAATAACTTTTGAAAAGAGGGTCACACCGCTACAAAACGCGTTGCTAAATATTTATTTGACCCTAAAGAACACACTACAAGTCTTTAATGTACAGTTATTTGCTCTACACTGTAAAAAATAATTTGAGTCAACAACTTGAAACAGCTTCATATCAGAGTGGAATAAGTCCAGGTAACACATTTCTTTAAGTTGACTTGACTATTATTTTCTAGTCCAGTCAACTAATCATGTTGTGTCGACAAGGATTTTTTTTACTTCGATCAATAATCGTAAACAAATGTTACCCCACTGCCTTACTTTTTTAAAGATGACAAAACACTTTTTTTAATGTAATTTATTTAATGATAGAGACAACACTTTCATTCACATTTAAATAGAACAAGCAATCTGCTGTCAACACATCAACTGATAATTGATTAAAAAAATTGCAAGATACAAACACACACACACAGACAGACACGTCTAAAGATCTGAACCGACACTTGAAAGTGTGATGTATAATAAATATCATTGGCATGAGATTGAGAATCAAATAGTTGCATTTCAATTCATCAGATCAAAACCACAGGGATTGTTTTTAATTTCATAACTCAATATGAAAATCAGAAGGTTGAACTCTGCATATTAACCCTGCACAAGTTCACATGCACTCCCCCCACCATAATGCAAGTCATGGTCAAAATGAGAAACCAAATTATGTATATAATATCACAATAAGTTACAAAAAATGAGTGTACTGTACTTCTGTATAATAAGATATAAATGGAATGAATGCACATGGAAGCACAAAGATCTAAACTGTCAGATTCTAAATTTCATTGCACCACATGATCAGACAGAAGTGTTAACATCAGAAGGATCTTGAAAGTTTCCAAACTCTCCCCCATCATAATGCTACATACTGAACATGTGTACATACTGTTTAAGAAAATGAGAGGGGAAACAACATTTGTATACATGAGAACATGCATATTCCAAGTCATGACATGATAAACTTTAATCTACATTCTAAAATGTAATGAAAGGCACAAAAGAACCTAAAGTTCCTTAAAAAAAAAAACCTACTTTTTAAGAAAGAGTGCTATGGAGCCGATGGACACATCATGAACATTGAACAGTGAAAGTGACATGACATACATTTGTGATCTTCATTTAACCCATCCAAAGTGCACACACACACAGCAGTGAACACACACCGTGAACACACACCCGGAGCAGTGGGCAGCCATTTATGCTGCGGCGCCCGGGGAGAAGTTGTGCCTTGCTCAAGGACACCTTATTTGTGGTGTTGAGGGTGGAGAGAGTGCTGGACATTCACTCCCCCACACCTACAGTTCCTGTCGCTGTAGCAAGCACATGGTGGGAGCAGCTGATCTTCACAAGTTTTTGCAGAGCCTCAATGGTGTATTTCATTCAATTCAATTCAATTCAATTCAATTCAAGTTTATTTGTATAGCGCTTTTTACAAAATAAATCGTTACAAAGCAACTTTACAGAAAATTATGTTTCTACAATATTTAGTAGTAGCTAGTAGTTTGTGCACATTTGACAGGATTTTAGAAAAAATAATAATAATAATACAAGACATAGTCAGCTAGACGATGAACTATCAATATTATTAAGTTATTATATGATTCAGTCACACATTTAGCAATAATTGTTAGTTCTGTTTGTTGGTTCAAGGTAGCATCATCTGGGGTCCTCTGAGGGTCAGCATCATCTCTTCTCAGGTGTTCTGGATCCAGACTGGAGCTTGTTTAAATCCTAGTTACATCCCGTGGCGAAACATAGAAACAAAATACAGACATCATTAGCATAGCTGCTGATCCAACAAAGTAAAATTAGTTTAACCCAAGCTAATGAATAAAAATGCAACTTTGAACAGAGGCAACTACACTCACAATTAAAAAGAAACATTATTCGAATGCTTGGCGAAAGAGATGTGTTTTTAATCTAGATTTAAACAGAGAGAGTGTGTCTGAACCCCGAACATTATCAGGAAGGCTATTCCAGAGTTTGGGAGCCAAATGTGAGAAAGCTCTACCTCCTTTAGTGGACTTTGCTATCCTAGGAACGACCAAAAGTCCAGCGTTTTGTGACCTTAGGGTGCGTGATGGATTGTAACGTGGTAGAAGGCTAGTTAGGTACGCTGGAGCTAAACCATTTAGGGCCTTATAGGTAAGTAATGATAATTTGTAACTGATACGGAACTTAATAGGTAGCCAGTGCAGAGACTGTAAAATTGGGGTAATATGATCATATTTTCTTGACCTCGTAAGGACTCTAGCTGCTGCATTTTGGACTACCTGTAGCTTGTTTATTGAAGAAGCAGGACAACCACCTAGAAGTGCATTACAATAGTCCAGTCTAGAGGTCATGAATGCATGAACTAGCTTTTCTGCATCAGAAACAGATAACATGTTTCGTAGCTTGGCAATGTTTCTAAGATGGAAGAATGCAGTTTTTGTAACATTGGAAATATGATTTTCAAAAGACAAGTTGCTGTCTAATATAACACCCAGATTTCTGACTGTAGAGGAAGTAACAGTACATCCGTCTAGTTGCAGATTGTAATCTACAAGATTCTGTGTAGTGTTTTTTGGTCCAATAATTAGTATCTCTGTCTTATCTGAATTTAATTGGAGAAAATTGTTTGTCATCCAATCTTTTACATTTTTAACACACTCTGTTAGCTTAGATAATTGGGAAGTTTCATCTGGTCTCGTTGAGATATATAGCTGAGTATCATCAGCATAACAGTGGAAGCTAATTCCGTATTTTCTAATAATATTACCAAGGGGCAACATATATATTGAAAATAGAAGGGGACCTAGGACGGATCCTTGTGGCACTCCATATTTTACTGATGATAAATGAGATGACTCCCCATTTAAGTAAACAAAATGGTAGCGATCGGACAGGTAGGATCTAAACCATCTTAGAGCCTGCCCTTGAATACCTGTATAGTTTTGTAATCGATCTATGAGTATGTCATGATCTATGGTGTCGAACGCAGCACTAAGATCAAGTAAGACTAGAAATGAGATGCAGCCTTGGTCTGACGCAAGGAGCAGGTCATTTGTAATTTTAACAAGTGCAGTTTCTGTGCTATGGTGGGGCCTGAAACCTGACTGAAATTCTTCATACATATCATTTTTATGCAGGAAGGTGCTCAATTGAGCAGACACAACTTTCTCTAAAATTTTAGACATAAATGGAAGATTTGAAATAGGCCTATAATTTGCCAGTACACTAGGATCTAGTTTTGGTTTCTTAATAAGAGGCTTGATAACCGCCAGCTTGAATGGTTTTGGGACGTGTCCTAAAGTTAACGACGAGTTTATGATATTGAGAAGCGTTTCTTCTGCTACAGGTAACAGCTCTTTCAGTAATTTTGAGGGTACAGGATCTAATAAACATGTTGTTGGTTTAGATACAGTGATAAGTTTATTTAGCTCTTCCTGTCCTATGGTTGTTAAGCGCTGCAGTTTATCTTTGGGTGCGATGGATGAAACTGAAGTGTTAGACGCTGTAGAATCTACATTCGCTATTGTATTTCTAATGTTATCTATTTTATCAGTGAAGAAATTCATAAAGTCATTACTATTTAACGTTGGTGGAATATTTGAATCAGGTGGCATCTGGTAATTTGTTAACTTAGCCACTGTGCTAAATAAAAACCTAGGATTGTTTTGGTTATTTTCAATGAGTTTGTGTATATGCTCTGCGCTAGCAGTTTTTAGAGCCTGTCTATAGCTGGACATACTTCTAAGTTAGTTTTTCTCCATTTGCGTTCAAGACTACGAGTTAATTTCTTGAGAGAGTGAGTATTACTGTTATACCATGGTACAGTACGTTTTTCTCTAACTTTTTTCAATTTGATTGGGGCAACAGCTTCTAATGTATTAGAGAAAATAGTGCCCATGTTGTCAGTAATTTCGTCTAATTCGTGTGTATTTTTGGGTACAATTAGCAGTTGAGATAGATCAGGCAGGTTATTTGCGAATCTTTCTTTGGTGGCTGGAACAATAGTTCTGCCCAGACGGTAACACTGCGACATATAGTTAATATCAGTTATACGCAGCATGCACGATACAAGGAAATGGTCTGTAATATCATCACTTTGAGGTACAATATCTATAGCAGTAAGATCGATTCCATGCGATATAATTAAATCTAGTGTATGATTAAAACGATGAGTGGGCCCTGTGACATTTTGCTTGACTCCAAAGGAGTTTATTTGGTCAGTAAACGCAAGTCCTAATGTATCATTTGCATTATCAACGTGAATATTAAAATCTCCCATGATTAGCGCCTTATCAACTGTAACTACAAGGTCTGAGAGGAAATCTGCAAATTCTTTCAGGAATTCTGTATACGGCCCTGGTGGTCTATACACAGTAGCCAGAGCAAGAGATACATTAGATTTCTTTTGCATGTCTGACAGAGTAACATTTAGCAGAAGTATTTCAAAAGAGTTAAACCTGTATCCTGTTTTCTGGGTAACATTGAGAATATCACTATATATTGTTGCAACACCCCCGCCACGACCAGTCTGACGGGGCTCATGCTTATAACAGTAGTTTGGTGGAGTAGACTCATTTAGACCAAAATAATCATTTGGTTTTAGCCAGGTTTCAGTCAAGCAGAGTAAATCAAAACTATTATCTGTGATCATTTCATTTACAATAACTGCTTTTGGTGCGAGTGGTCTAATATTTATGAGCCCAAACTTTAAAAATTGTTTTTGTTCATTTACTTTACATTTTTCTGGTTTAATTACGATAAGATTTTTACTAGATCCTAAATTATATTTATATTTTGACCTCACTATTCGGGGAACAGACACAGTCTTAATAGGTTTTACAGCGCAAGTACCTTTAGCATTTAAGCGGTTAGAACAAAACTCATCATAATGGTTATTTGAGAATTGTCTTACTAGTCACATGGAGCGAAGTGTCCTGGAGATGTTGTCAGAGAGAAGCTCCGCTCCAATTCTGCTGGGGTGTAATCCATCAGCGCGAAACAGTCTAGGACGCTCCCAGAAAAGATTCCAGTTATTAACAAATAGCAGTTTCTGTTCTTTACACCATGACAACAACCATTCATTTAAAGCAAAAAGTCTACTGAACCTTTCGTGTCCTCGTCGATACGTGGGCAGTGGTCCTGACACGACGATCGTCGCCGTGGGCGTCGTGCTGCGAACCGTCTCGATCAGGCTCCTGAAGTCCCTCTTCAGCGTCTCCATCTGCCGCAGCGTGGTGTCGTTAACCCCGGCGTGAAGCACGACCGCTCTGGGGCTCTCGCTGTCCTTCAGGATCGTGGGTATCTTCGCAGAAACATCGAGAACACGAGCACCAGGCAAACAATGAGTGTGCACTTTACCTTCGGCTAACGTAGCACTTACGTGTCGGACGATGGAGTCTCCGATGATCACAGCGTCGCGTCCTGTCTCGCGGAGGGGAGCGAAGCGGTTCTGGATGGAGAGCTCGAAGGCAGGAGGGGGAGAAGTCGTCGCCCGGGACCCGGCTCGCGTCCTCCGCTGTGGATGCACCCAGGGTCCGTGGTGTCCCGGCGTCGCAGTGAAGGACATCTGGGAAGATCGCGTCCTGGGTGCACCGGGCCTGCGCAGAGAAACACACGGAGTAGACGTGGTGGGACTGTTAACAGCACGCTGTATACTTACCCCGGACTTGTGAGCGTCAGCCCGGGATGATTCCAGCGCGGCTCTCCGCTCTCTCAGCTTGGCCTGCCTCTGTTCCAGGTCGCGAATCTGCTTCCCCACGGCCTCGAGCTCGAGCTGCACAGAGTGGAGACATTCATCCACCATTAAAGCAAGTAACAGTGAGTACAGCAGTGGTAATGTGTGAGAATAGAGTATTAGCAATTTAAGCGCAGTTAGCAGCAAACACGCTTGCTGATGCTAACTGGCTAAAAGCTAATAGCGGACCCGGGAGATCAAAATAAAACTAGTGATAGCGAGGCGCTCTGATTGTTTTTGTTGTAGAATACAATAGAGGATATATTCACGCGTTATATAAACGGAAACAATGATGTATAAAATTGATTTTTAAGTTAAAAATAGTCAATGAAAAGAATATAGTGACGGAGCTCAAACGCAGTACAGCCGTCAACAGCAAACAGGAAGTGACGATTCCACTCAACGATTTCCATTTCATGTGCTGGAGGTAGTGGATGTTCACTGCATACAGATCCATTAAGAGTCCAAATAGTTATATTCAGAATGACCACTTCAAATTCTTTCTCAACATCCTTAATGTCACTGGATGGCTGGGAAAACAAGAAACATTACATTACTTAATACATTTATAACAAATGAACACACATATGTACATACACTATTAAATTTGCTTGTTTTGTTAGAAGCACAGCTACCAATAAATACTAATTGTAATTCACCTTCAAGTGGAAGAGATTTGGACAAATTTAACCAAAAATGAAAGTCAAAAGTAAATTGTGCTCCTCAACTTTTTTGTTTAGAAACATTCAAAATAACTTCCTGTATTAAACTGTTAAAAGCCTGTACAAATGTATTTGTTCTGCTGAACACAAAGAGTGTTCAAGACACAAAGAGTGGAAAATACACTTCCGAAACCACAAATGGGGGAAATTATTTTCTTCACTGGTATTCTACATGATTTCTGAATGACATAAAATGTGACAAACCAATACAACAGATTCATTTTTTAAATCCAATTCTAACGGTCTAATCTGTCACACCATTTTTATAGTGATCAGAAAATATATTGGTGTAAAGAGGTATTCCTTTTAAATAATAGTCTGTTGCACTGCATGTTCAGAGTAAAGCATGACTCTTAAAGGGTTGGTTAACCCAAAAACGCATGTTTTACTCACCCTCATGGCATCGTAGGTGTAGGACTTTCTTCTTTCAGACAAATCCAGTTGGATTATATTAGAAGCTATTCTTGCTCTTCTAAGATTTATAAATGCAATAGGTGAGTTTTTTCAACAGTCCTAAAGCAGTCAAATAATGTGCATCAATTCATAATAAAAGGTACCTCACACGGCTCTGGGAGGTGAATAAGGGCCTCCATGTGTTTTTGTAAGAAAAATATACATATTAAAATGTTATGTAAAACATATTTAAACCCGTTTCTCTCACTTTCGTGAGAACCGTTCCAGGTGGATGAAAATAGGACATAGGGGTCATGCATGCACCGGTGATTAGTGACGAACACAGATGAGCAGAGGAGAGACAACAATACGCCGATCATGAAGTAGAATCACAAAATTAGGCTTGCACGTATGACAGTCAGTGGAAGAGAAAAAAAAGTTTTTATAACGTTTTAAATATGGATATTTTTCTTACAAAAATGCATCGATTTGCTCCAGGAAGCCTTTATTCACCCCCAGAGCCATGTGAGACATGTTTTATTGATGAATGGGTGCATTTTATTTGACTATTTTTGGATTGCTGAGAAAAAAAAACACCTGTCTACTGCCATTAAATAACTTGGAAGAGCCAGGACAATTTTAAATTAAACTCAGATCAGATTCGTCTGAAAGAAGAAAATCATATACACATAGGGTGCCTTGAGAATGAGTAAAACATGGCCTAATTGTAATTTTTTGGTGAACTGACCCTTTAAGCAAAGTTGCTAATGGCCAATATGCTAGCACTGAACATTTTTCAGGACTCAAAACAGTATTCAGCAAAATAATAAAGAATGGCTATGTCCATAAACAGGGTTTCTGTTGGTTTTATGAAGATAAATTCAACACTTTATATAGAAAATTCACGGAATAAAACTGAAGGGAAAATAGTCAAATTATGTTCTCTAAATTTTGAAGCTGTTTTCCAATGCAAATTCTACATTTTCGTAAAGGGTTCACCCAAAAAAATAAAAAGAAAGGTATTTGTCCTTTACTAAACCTCAAGTTGTTTTAAACCTGAATTTATTTCTGTTAGTCCCAGTCCCAGATCGTCTAACACAGTACACAACCCCACAACGAGTTACAACCCCATATCACCCAGATTTCTTCTTCTATTACCTGGACCACATCACTGCAGACTGATGGTGCTCAGATTGGTCATCCACAAGCGTAATCCCAGCAGTCATGTCCTTGATCAATTCCTGCGCCGAACCTGTGTGCTTTAATAAAAACAAAGGGAAGCATTAAACTGTGCCTTACTATCATAACACTTATAGACTCCAATAAAAGTGCATTTATAAAGTAAATAAATGTACTTACAACTTTTTCCAAGCTGTACGATGTGAATGCCATTTCCATTATGTCTGGATATCATTTTGATGGATAACTGCAAAAGGACTCACTGCGGTCCATCCACAGGATTATTGAATTCTGCACTGATCTTCAGTCATTCCAAAATATCATAAACATGAAAAATAAAGAAACATCTTAAAACACTGTAAAACAATAAACATAAATATATAAATAAATCTTTACAGAGAAAGTCAAATGTATTGACAAGATTGTTTTAATTACCGAAGACAAACTTTACCATCCAGACGATGCTTTTAAATGACACAACACAGAATTATGACACAATAAAAGGAAATGTAACACATTTGTGTCGATCGTTATTGTATGGCTATTTATACAAGATATATGCTATTATTACTTTTATTCTAAAATATATAGATTTGAATGTATGCAGTTTACTTATGAGCGTATATTTACCATAGACTGTATAAAACAGATATTAACGCAGCATTACACTGAGTTCTGGTGAGGCACTTGAATGACTAAATTTACTTCAGAAAACTGAAAGAAGAGTTTGTTACATTACCTTCAGAACTTTATTCATTCTCCCACATGGGACAATATTTGTTTTAATATTTATAAGGAAAATCCTGTGGAACCGTCTGTATTTTGAGGCTTCAGAGTGCCGCGAAACGAACATTTACATACAGGACATACAGAAAATATGACTCTTTAAACCATACTTACTCTTCTGAGACAACAAGTGTAATTTTACACTTTAAGCCAATAAATACAGATATTTTACTTACCAAAGTTGTATTGTGGTAAAATGTCAAAACTTTGTGGAGAAACTGACTTCTGTCTTCAACAGCCTTCACGAGAATGACGAGATCTCGCGATAAGTGATGTTGAGAACGTGATATTGCTATTGAATTGAGTCAACACATTAAACTGCTAAATAATTGTTTACAGTGTATATGTTCAATTTCTACCATTACTGTAGTCTATGGGGTTATTCATTGCGACACCTTCCAGTTCAATAGCTTTTGAAGAAACCCAGTATATATAGTAAAATAATAATTGTACATTAAATAACACACTACAGCTTTTGAATGTACTATTATTTGCTCTATGTGTACATTTGACACTGCAAGTGTGTTGCATTTGATTCTTCTATCATCCAGTTCATTTGCTTTCAAAAGGCTCGATGGACTGTTCTAGAACATGGTGGAAAACCTTAATTTTGTCCTAATTAACATACTTTAAGTCTTTATTTTGCAATCATTTTCTTTATATGGTCAATAATTACTCATAACCTGTTGCATTGGTTTCCTAAATGATAAATTATTCAGTTCAATGGCTTTTCAAAGGCTCTGTGGACTGTTACAGAGCACGGTGGATTATGTTTGTTTTAACCTGAAGAACTAGAACTCTTCAGTTGACAATTATTTGCTTAATATATTCTATTACAACTATGTGTTACAATGGTCAAGTCAAGTCACCTTTATTTATATAGCGCTTTAAATAAAATACATTGCGTCAAAGCAACTGAAAAACATTCATTTGGAAAACAGTGTGTCAATAATGCAAAATGATAGTTAAAGGCAGTTCATCACTGAATTCAGTGATGTCATCTCTGTTCAGTTTAAATAGTGTCTGTGCATTTATTTGCAATCAAGTCAACGATATCGCTGTAGATGAAGTGACCCCAACTAAGCAAGCCAGAGGCGACAGCGGCAAGGAACCGAAACTCCATCGGTGACAGAATGGAGAAAAAAACCTTGGGAGAAACCAGCAGTTCAATTCCAGGCATAAGATGGCATAAGTGCATAAGATGCCTTGCCTTTTATAGCTGCCCTAAAACAAACTCTATATAGCCTACCTACCACAGCACAAAGATCTGACATCAGATCCTTTCTGTTATGGAAACACTAACATTTTCACAGCTTTTAAGCAAGCCTTGATAATGTGATGCTATAGCTGATTGGCATTTTTGGCCAACATGTCATGGAAGCAAGTTTTTAGATGAAATGTGAACATATTTGTTTAGTGCACCAGCAAACAAGGAGACTTTTCAGGAGGTCCAGTTTCCTGCTTGGCCAAAATAGGTGATCCCAGCACCCAGGAGAGGGTTTTTCATTGGTTCAAAAGATTCACCTTTTCACCCAAACCCCCTTTTTACTTTTATTATAAGGCCTGGTGACCATGGACATTCAGCTTTAATGCCACAACACAACACAATGAGAAGACGCCATAACAAAACTAAATTATTCCTGTATTGTGTTGTGGCGATTTCGTTGTGGTGTGCACTACTGGTCCACCGTAAAAAGTTTCTACACCAAAAATTTTATCAGACCATTTAGAGACACTTTGTAAAAACAGCACCATGCAGACAGACAGCATCAACAGTACAGATAGTTCTTCATAAAAGTTGCATAATCAAATGTAATTAGGTTCAAGCATTTGAGCTCTAGTACATTCTAGGGAAAGCAGCTATTTCACAATCATTCTGTGTATTTACATGTATCTCCAGTGAGCTATATATGGCTGCATTGGCTAAGTTTAGATTTTTGTCCAGTTGTTTTTTATGCAATACATGCACAAGTTACATAAAAGTGTATTTATGTAACACACTAAACAATAATGAAACACAAAAATCTTGATATCTTTAGGGTATAGAACATAATTCTACAAAAAATAATAATAATATATATTTTTTTACTTTATTTTTTGTTTTGGTTTCTTCAATGATTAACCAATTCAACAGCTTTTAGAATTCTTTAATGAAGAAATATTTTATTTAGATGCTCAATTTCTACTAACAGTGTGCTGTGTAGATTTTTTTAAGTGCATCTCATCCAGTTCAATATCTTTTTATAGTATAGTATAGTTTTGCTGAAGTGATCTAAACCAGTGGTTCTCAAGCTTTTTTGAGCACTGGACCCACTGATCTATAATATAGAACTGGATTGCTCATGACGTTCTTGTTATTGTTAAGTGAAGCCGCCGCGCAGCAATATTTGTAATCCCTAGTGTGCGTAAACGTTATATTCAATTAATAGGAATTTGTATAATTTTAATGAGAAAACATCACCTAACAGTACAGATTTAAATTAAAATTAAATTAAAAATTAAATTAAAATTAAATTAAATTTATGCATTTAGCAGACGCTTTTATCCAAAGTGACTTACAGTGCATTCAGGCTATCAATTTTTACCTATCATGTGTTAAAGACATAAAGCTTTATTTCCCAGATAGTTAGTTAAGCTTTTCATTTCATTATAGAGCAATATTAACAACATAATTGTATTATTCATTGTAAAATATTAAAATCCATTTCTGATACTAATACGTTCATATTTAATAATTCCTGAATAATAATGTTCATATAGAAATAAGGTATATTTTGTGTTGGATCAGTTACCTGTCTTATCAGTCCGCAGCAGACACACCCACCTAAACGATTTGAATATATCACTAACACTGCAGATAACACCTGAAGTAAACATTAATTTGCATACACATAACATAAAAGTGAGTCCCGTTTGACTGATTTGCTTCAAATAGAGTGATTTTAGGACAGCAGATTGAATGTGTCTCAATGGTGCCCTCTGCTGGTAGGGATTAGTAAGATGGCGGATCGAACACTTCCGGTGGCTTCACTGTCTGCTGGCAGTTTAGAAGTGATGAGTGATCCAGTCATATATATAGATCAGTGACTGGACCCCTATCGTATATCAAACCATCCTAGTGCACCCCAGTTCTACCCCCTCACCTCCTCTCTAACCCCACCCCACTGTCACCACTAACACTCCCATTATCCATCCACTATTTTCCATTCCCATCACGTTTTTTTATGTATTTTTATTAGTATTTAATTGAGTCTAAATAATTCTATACTTTATTAATAATAACTGCCAAATAATTGTTTTTTTTTTTCATTTGCATTGAAATTACACAAACACAATAACATTGACTTGTGAAACATATTTCATTATATGAAATGAATGAAAGTGCCCAGGAGGAAGCTACACTCCTAGTTGAGTGAGCTCTCACCCCTAGGGGGCATGGCAGGTCTTGAGCCTGATAAGCCAGGACAATAGCATACACTTTCCAGTGGAAAAACCTCTGCTTGGAGACAGCCTTTCCCTTCTGCTGGCCTCCGTAACAGACAAAGAGCTGGTCTGAGGTCCTAAGGCATGAGTTCTGTCCACGTAGGTGCAGAGCGCACGTACTGGACAGAGCAGCGCCAGAGCTGGGTCTGCCTCCTCCAGGGGCAGCGCTTGCAAGTTCACCACCTGATCCCTAAAAGGAGTGGTGGGAATTTTGGGCACGTACCCAGGCCGGGGTCTCAAGATAACGTTAGAGTTAGCCGGCCCGAATTCCAGGCACGCTTCATCAACTGAAAATGCCTGCAGGTCCCCGACCCTCTTCACCGAAGCCAAAGCCATCAGGAGCGCAGTTTTCAAAGATAGAACCACTGCGAGGTCCAAAGAGGGGACTTGCGGAGGGCGAGACGGATTGAGCCTCCTTGCTCCTCTCAGGAACCTGATGATCAGATCATGCCTCCCAAGAGACAGGGTCATGGTGAGCCGAAATGGCAGTCACATAGACCTTGAGGGTGGAAGGAGACAGCCTTCGTTCCAACCCCTCCTGAAGAAAGGAAAGCACTGACCCAATCGGGCATTTCCAGGGGTCCTCACGCCGTGAAGACCACCAAGTGACCAAGAGGTTCCACTTCAAAGCATAGGCATGTCTGGTGGACATGGCTCTAGCTGAAGTGATGGTAGCTTCCACCTGTGGTGGCAAGGTACCTAAACCTTCCGTGACCCGTCCAGAACCCACACATGTAGGTTCTACAGATCGGGACGTGGGTGCCAGAGGGTGCCCGTCTCTGAGAAAGAAGGTCCTTCCTCAGAGGAATTGGCCATGGAGGGGCTGTCGCGAGGAGTACAAGTTCGGGGAACCAGGTCCAGCCGGGCCAAAAAGGCGCAACCATGGGGACCTGCTCCTCGTCCTCCCTGATCTTGCACAACGTCTGTGCAAGAAGGCTCACTGGGGGAAACGCATACTTGCGCAGGCCCAGCGGCCAGCTGTGTGCCAGGGCATCCTTGCCGAGGGTGCCCTCGGTCAGGGAGTAAAACAACTGGCAGTGGGAATTTTCTGGAGAGGCAAACAGGTCTACCTGAGCGTCTCCGAAGTGTTCCCAAATCAGCTGAACCGACTGGGGGTGGAGTCTCCATTCCCCGGGGCGAGACTGCTGCCGTGAGAGCTCATCGGCTGCATGATTGGACCTGCCCGGAATGTGAATGGCATGAAGCGACCTCAGATGCTTGTGACTCCACAGGAGGAGATGGCGAGCGAGTTGCGACATGCGGCGGGAGCGTAGACCACCCTGACGGTGGATGTACGCTATGGTCGCAGTGTTGTCCGTACAGACCAGAACGTGCTTGTCCTTCAGCAGGGCCCTGAAGCGGTGCAGAGCAAGACGTACTGCTAGCAACTTGAGGCAATTGACATGCCACTGAAGTCGGGGTCCTGTCCAGGAGCCTGACGCAGCATGTCCGTTGCACATGGCACCCCAGCCCGTGGCAGAGGCATCTGTTGACACAACAACATGTCTGGACACCGGATCTAGGGGCACGCCAGCCCGTAGAAACGAGGGGTCCAACCACGGGGTGAAGTATCGGTGGCAGGCTGGAGTGATGGTCATTCAGAGCGTGCCCTGTTGCCATGCCCATCTCGGGACTTGGTCGTGAAGCCAGTGCTGAAGCGGTCTTATATGGAGTAGCCCGAGCGGTATGACTGCCGCCGCGGATGCCATATGCCCCAGGAGCCTCTGAAACAGTTTCAGTGGAACCGCTCTCTTGCCCTCGAATTGTCTCAGGCAATTCAGCAGTGACTGCGCGCGCTCGTTCGTAAGCTGCACAAACATGGCGACCGAGTCTATTTCCATACCGAGAAAAGAGATCCTCTGCACAGGGGAGAGCTTGCTCTTTTCCCAGTTGACCTGAAGACCCAGTCGGGCGAGGTGTCTGAGCACCAGATCCCTGTGCTCGCACAACCGCTCTAGAGAGTGAGCTAGGATCAGCCAGTCATCGAGGTAGTTGAGGATACGGACACCTTGTTCCCTGAGGGGAGCCAGGGCTCCCTCCGCGACCTTCGTAAAGACACGGGGAGACAGGGCCAACCTGAATGGGAAAACCTTGTACTGATATGCCTGCCCCTCAAAAGCAAACCTAAGAAACGGTCTGTGTAGAGGAAGAATGGAGACATGAAAGTATGCGTCCTTCAGGTCGATCGCTGCAAACCAATCCATCGGACGAATGCATTTGAAAATGTGCTTGGGCGTTAGCATCTTGAACGGGAGTCTGTGCAGAGCTTGGTTCAAGGCACGCAGGTCCAGGATTGGCAGTAACCCACCTGTCTTCTTGGGTACTAGGAAGTAAGGGCTGTAAAAGCCAGACTTAAAATGTCGGCTGGAGGGACTGGCTCTATCGCGCCCTTTGCCAGCAGGGTCGCAACCTCCGCGCGCATGACAGGGGCATCTTTGCCCACCATCACGGGGTGGAAGCAGCAGTCTGCAGACTGCTTCTGGGCGGCAGAGAACTGCTGGGCACAGCTCTCTACCGCGTCGCCGAAGAGGCCATCCTGGGAGACCGGGGAGTTGAGGAGCTGAGCCCGATCAGACTCCCTCATGTCTGCCCGGTTCAGCCATAGGTGGCGCTCCTGGACCACCAAAGTGGACATCACCTGACCCAAGGAGCACGCAGTGACCTTCGTCGACCGGAGAGCGAGGTCGGTAGCAGTGCACGCCTCCTGCAAAACCCCTGGGTCAGCACCGCCCTCGTGCAGCTTGCTGGAGCAGCTTGGCCTGATAGACCTGAAGTGAGGCCATGGCATGCAGGGCAGAAGCGGCCTGGCCCGCAGCTCTGTAAGCCTTGGCCACAAGCATGGATGAGAACTTACAGGCCTTGGAGGGCAGCTTGGGACCACCACGCCAAGCGGAGGCGCTCTGTGGACACACTTGCATCGCAACAGAACGCTCCACCGGGGGAATCCCAGCATACCCCTTGGCCATCGAAGGTAGTTAAGGCGGGGGAAGAACCAGAACGGTTTCGGGCAGTTAAATTGATTGAATTCTATTTTTTAATCATTTCCGCACAGAAAAAAGGAGGTTGAGAGAAATCCGATGGATATTTTTTCAGGGTTATCTTTTGAACAAAGAAAATAAATTTTGCAAATACAACAGAATTATGATAAAGAATTGGTCAAGGAAACTAAGTGATTTGAGTTTGAGATTGAAAAATTAAGAACAGATAACTTACTCAAACAACGTGAAATTGAATTTGCACAGAAAAAATTAGAGGCTGTTTTGCAAGCGGAGCATTTAAAATTAGTAAAGGAAGGTAAACTATCCTTAGAGCGTGGTGAAAGAAATGATTATGGTGGTTTCGACTTGGCCAGTAATTTAACATTGCTACCTAAATTTAACGAACATGATCCTGATGTGTTTTTTTATTTGTTTGAGACTATTGCTGAAGAAGGGAATTGGCCAAATGCTGACCGAATTGTTATGCTCCAAACTGTGATTACGGGCAAAGCACAGGAGGCATATGCAGCACTTCCTGACTATATTGCTATATATATAAAATGAAAAGAAGCCACATGATGCAGTTGAAGCTGCAGTCTTATCAGATGATTACATTTTGACTCATAAAACTGCATATAGAGAGGACTGATCAGGGCGTCACTATGGTAACTTCGCTGAAAATAGAGTTGCATCAAGGAAATTTGAACCAACTTTTTCAAAATTTGAGAAAAATGGTTGTGGGAAACCTGACCGAGATTTAGTATGCAATTACTCTTTCAACATTGGACATTGGAAAAATAAGTGATTACTAGAAGACTACAGGTGACTTTGGTCAGGGCTGGAGCTGAACTCTGCAGGACAGTGGCCCTCCAGGACAGAGTTTGCCCAGCTCTGTGCTGGGGGTATGTAAACTTATGAGCATAATGGTATCTTCTGTAGCTAATGAAAGGCAGAATTAAATTAAAAAACATGGCATGGTCCTGATGGTGCCATTAGTGTTGTAGAATATGTGTGTGTGTGTGTGTGTGTGTGTGTCTGTCTGATTGAGAGAGCAGTAATCACCGTCCTGACTTTGCAGGCGTATCCATTATTGTGTTTCTTTGGGTTAGTATAATTTTTTTTGTTTCTTTTTAAAAATATTTTCTTTTTTAATCAGTTTAATGATTTACTTGAAGTGTCTGTGTTCTAAATGATATCTAATTGATGACACAGTCCTGCTGAGTTTGTTTAATAATATTTGCAATCCTGTTAAATGTTTGCAGTGCTGCATTTGGTGAAAAATAAAAATTGAGTTTTGTTGATGCCTTGCTGTATTTGTGGCTTTGTTGACAGTACATCAGCACATGAGACACATTTTTGTACAGAAGGCCCGTAGCATTTAAAACAAATTAAGCATACAGTAATTTATAGATGTTTACTGAGACACAAGTGTCTATTTATGGAGATTTAACTGCCTGGATTTTGCGGAGACCATTGTAATGCACAGGGATGTACGTGGATTTACCGGTGAGTGAGTAAACTGCCGCTCACAAAATAGTCAGTTTCAGACCGTGTCCAGAAATCAGAAACACCAGAGCACATAGACGGAAATGTTCCATATACGAGTTTATACGCTGACGTGAACAGTCTGGAAACAAACCTTTTCATGCAGTGCCAGGGCCAAAAATATCGGCACCTTTGGTAAATCTGATCAAAGAAGGCTGTGTAACAATGTATCTGCATTGTTAATCCTTTTGATCTTTTATTTAAAAAAAATGACAAAAAACACTAACCTTTCATTGGATAATACGAATTTAAAATGGGGGGGGGTATCATTATGAAATAAATGTTTTTCTCTAATACATTATTGGCACCCCTAGAAATTCTAGTAAAATATCTCTGGAGTACATTTCCATTCATATTCACAATTAACTCCAGGGTACTTATGAACATTATCCAGCTATGGATAAAATAAATATAAATGGGGGGAAACAAAGCCAAAAATCCCTTAATCATCCATCACAATGAGAAAAACCAAATAATATATTTCTGATGTGCAGCAAAAGATAATTGAGCTTCAAAAAATTAGTGAATTAGTGAAGTGGTTTTAAGAAAAGAGCTAGAGCAGTGAAAATGCCCATTTCCAGCATCAGGGCAGTAAGTAAGAGTTTCCAATCAACAGAAAATGTTATGAATCTGCCTGGAAGAGGACGTGTGTCTTTATCGTCCTAATGTGCAGTGAGAAGGACAGTTTGAGTGGCTAAAGACTCTCCAAGGATCACAGCTGGAGAATTGCAGAAAATAGTCTGAGGTTCAGAAAACCTTTAAAAAATTGTCAAACAGAACCTACATCAACACATGTTGTTTTGGAGGGTTTCAAGAAAAATTCATGCAAAAACAATCCCCACCATATTCAGTCATCAGACTCGACTGGAACTTCAAACGAGACTGGCTTCTATGGTCAGATGAAACTAAAAATTAGCTGTTTAGCAGCAAACACTCAAGAAAGGTTTGGTGAACACAGGGATAAAAAGTAAGGTCAGAGGTAATAAAAATGGTAGAACGTTGTCTGTGGTATAATATCACTTCAAAATAACACATGAAATGTGTCAAAAGGATACACTGTCTTCATTAGAATCAAGGCGTAAATAAACTTATAAAAGTATCTGTAAAGTACTGCTGACAGAGAATAACAAACGCTGTTTGTGTTCAGTGGATTCTCTCCAATGTCACAAGGTTGACACGGAGGAGACGAATTGTTGAATAGTCTTTATTTCAGTTTTCTTCGTTGTACAAAAAGTATTCTTGTAGCTTCATAAGATAACGGTTGAACCCAGATGTCACATGGATTATTTTACAGATCTGCTTGATATGGTTCTGGATGTTGATCGTGTTAAAGGTACAGGTTGCAGGACCTGCCACGAGAGGGCGCACTACCAAAACAATAACAATCGTGTGGTTTGATGACGCTAAGGAGGAGCGTGGGATGATGGGATTTGTTGTCTGCTACCCAACCGCTGAGGGCGAGTAATTATTGAATCTTCATTTTTGGGCAAACTATCTCTTTAATGACCTGTGAAAGTGTGGGTTATCTGCTACTTTAGAAATGTCATTTGTTTCTGTAGAGCTTCACATTTTAATAAGAATCAAATGAGTTCAGCTTTGAGAATGAAAACTAACCTGTTTGTTCCTCAGTCTCTTCATGTTTGACTCTGAATGTGTCTTCAATCCTCAAGTCTTCATTCTTCATAGATTTATATGTAGTATCTACTAATTTATAGGTTATATTTATTAAATTCCACTTTCATGAAAGCGTTATTTAAGTGTAATTGATACATTTACACCGTTTTGAGCAGCAGTGACGTCTGCGTGGGCTGATTCGAATGAGTCGAGTCACTGAATCACTGAATCATTTTGAGAAGCAATTGACTTGAAAAACTTTTGAAAAGCTCCATTTATCTCACTGCTTTGCCAGTGACTGAATTCGTGTTTATGATACTGAATTAAATTTTTTTCACTTTGGAACATTATTTCCCCTATATTTTTAGATTTTATTTTCACCAAAGTTGTTTGAACTATGAAAGCAGACTCTTTAGTTGCATTTACCATTTATTTTCATGTGTATATATAATTATTTCTGTCAGTGGATCTCTCTTTTATCACCAGTATTACTGCTTTCTTATTTTTACACTATTATTCATTACAACCATTCTGAAATCAGCAGTTGACGATTGCTTAGCCATTTAAAACCATGTATTATATCCGATGTAACCACATTTTAAACATGAATTTAAACATTAAATATATTTGCCAAAGTGGTTTGTTTTTATAAAAAAAAAAAAATTAAAGATAATAAATAAAATATAATTTCCTTTCATTTAAATGGCACTCCTAATCCACCATAAAAAAACAGTTTGTGCCTCCAGAGCGCATACCAAACATAAATTCAAGTTCTGTCTCTGTTTATCACATACAGTACCAATAAAGTTATTAAATATAAAAAAGATAAAATTACATACAAAACAAATATATAATATAATGTAATGCAATATCACGTAATATAATATAATGTATACTGACAATAAAATCAGTCAATAAAATAGATACACAGATACAGATACTGGCTGGATAATTCAGACGTTTCTTAACTTTATTGTCCTTCTATTTGCCATTTCAATGGAGGTCTCCTTTGAACCTCATTTACACAAAAGCACAATTGTTGAGCTTTTCAGGGCTATATATGCTGTTTGTTCATTATTTCGACCCTTAAAAGATCAACAGCGCGGCTGCCAGTTTACCAAAGGTTGAATTTACACAACTGGTTTTTGTAGGTCATTTACAGGAAATCTGAACTGGACCACAGTCAACTCTTCACATTCTTTTCTGCTCTTTATGAATCTCCTGTTTGATTCACAAAACTGAACTCAGTTTTACTGACAGCAGCTTTATTAAGACCCTGAACAAATGTGAAATTGGAGCTACGTGAATTCAAAATATTGGATTCATATTTGATTCATAAAATCTATAAAAATAGAAAACTGTTATTTCAAGCATAAATATAATTAGCTGTACTGTTAGACTGTAGATTGGTGAACTGAAGTGTGTTTATTTATAACTCAAATGCTAACAGACAGAGAGAGTGATCAGTTTGGACTCTGAGGGTGGAGGAGGTGGGTATAAATCTGAGCTGCTGTCACAAGAAGAGACACACAGACAGACAGTCAGGATGGAGGTGAAGCTGCTGTTTCTGACTGTTGTTCTGCTCTCCTCACCGCTCCTCACACTATGTGACCTGCTGTGAGTATCAAACACACTGTTCATGGATTCACTGACAGATCTGTTCTCAAACGCTCTGATTCGATCTCCTCAGGTTTGTTCTGTCAGCTCCTTATCTGCTGAGGGTGGGATCCTCAGAGAACGTGTTTGTGGAGGCTCAGGATTACTCTGGAGGAGACCTGAACGTGAAGATCATAGTAAGGAACCACCCAAAAAAAGACTGAGAGATACTGTCTCGATCAGTGAGACTGACTGCAGACAACAATTTCCAAATCCTTAAAGACATAAAGGTGAGAGTGCAGTACTTACAGTGCAGCGATGTCTCATTTATTTTATTAACTGACTGGTTATCTGTTGTACAGATCCCTGAAGATCAGAACCTCTTCTCTGACGATCCTCTGGAAAAGCAGTATGTGTATCTACAAGCTCAGTTTCCATCCGTCACTCTGGAGAAAGTGGTCCTGCTCTCATTCCAGTCTGGATATATATTTGTCCAAACAGACAAACCCATCTACACACCTGCGAGCACAGGTACCATTAAGTGCTGAAAACACAACCAATTTAGAGTGCATTAATAAACTTTGAACTTTCAAACATCAGCTTGATGTTATTCTGTTGAATATTAAACTGCCTGCTGCTTTTATAAGGGTTTGTATCTGCAGAAAATAAAACCATCCGAATTAAAATTAGATTTTTTGCTTTCACCTTTTTGCAGTTTTTTACAGGATTTTCTCTCTGACGCCCAACATGACACCACTCAGTGAGTCTAATATCAGAGTGGAAATAATGGTCAAATCTGTTATTACACACACACACACACACACACACACACACTCATTCATGATATTTCAGCTGTAATGAGTGCTGATGATCTCTGCAGTCAGTGTTCATGCTGATTTCTGTGTTTCTGAAGAATCCTCAAGGCATCACAGTTTCATCAGAGGATATTTACAACCAGAGGGATGAAGTCTAGAAGATTTGCCATTCCTAAGATTGCCAGGTGTGTGTATGTGTGTGTGAACTACGAAGACTGATCCTGAGTGAACTGACTGGATTTCATTTCAATGATCCCCGATGTCTACCTCAGGAATAATTCTTGAATTTATCTACAAACAGCAGCTCCTCGTAAATGTGATCTGTTTTATAAGGCTGATTAAGTTTGTTTTATAATGCTTATTTATTAATGTTATCCAGCTCTGGGATCTGGAAGGTGGTCACACTGTTCTCAAACACTCCTTAGACGTTTTCTACAGACTTTGAGGTCAAAGAATATGGTAAAACCTGATTGTTACATACACTGTTAAAAATTGCTGTAAAAAAACGGGACAAATTTTGACAGTACCATGCTGTTTTGCATTAAAACTGTCTGTGAATTCAGACACTGATGAACAGCTGCTGTTAACGAGCAGAATAACTGAAGAAAAGAGAAACAAGACACACACAAACCTTTACCAGCTTCACTCATTACTAACCAGACTGACTTTATTTCTGTCAGATCAGAGATCAAAAGATCTTATTTTGTTCGATGTTACCATTGTGGAGATCAATCAATCAATCACCTTTATTTATATAGCGCTTTAAACAAAATACTAAACCCCAACTAAGCAAGCCAGAGGCGACAGCGGCAAGGAACCGAAACTCCATCGGTGACAGAATGGAGAAAAAAACCTTGGGAGAAACCAGGCTCAGTTGGGGGTCAGTTCTCCTCTGACCAGACGAAAACCAGTAGCTCAATTCCAGGCTGCAGCAAAGTCAGATTGTGCAGAAGAATCATCTGTTTCCTGTGGTCTTGTCCTGGTGGTCCTCTGAGACAAGGTCTTTACAGGGGATCTGTATCTGGGCTCTAGTTGTCCTGGTCTCCGCTGTCTTTCAGGGATGTGGAGGTCCTTTCTAGGTGCTGATCCACCATCTGTCTGGATACGTACTGGATCCAGGTGACTGCAGTGACCCTCTGATCTGGACACAGACTGGATCTGGTGGCCACGTGACCTCGGAACAAGAGAGAAACAGACTAATATTAGCGTAGATGCCATTCTTCTAATGATGTAGAAAGTACATCGGGTGTTATGTGAAGTGTTCCCGGTTCCAGTTTACCTGATTAATGCAGGCTAAAAATCCTTTAATGGATTTGGATATTAAAAGCATATTAGTATGTTATGTGTAAGCCAGGTTAAAGAGATGGGTCTTTAATCTAGATTTAAACTGCAAGAGTGTGTCTGCCTCCCGAACAATGTTAGGTAGGTTATTCCAGAGTTTAGGCGCCAAATAGGAAAAGGACCTGCCGCCCGCAGTTGATTTTGATATTCTAGGTATTATCAAATTGCCTGAGTTTTGAGAACGTAGCGGACGTAGAGGAGTATAATGTAAAAGGAGCTCATTCAAATACTGAGGTGCTAAACCATTCAGGGCTTTATAAGTAATAAGCAATATTTTTTAAATCTATACAATGTTTGATAGGGAGCCAGTGCAGTGTGGACAGAACCGGGCTAATATGGTCATACTTCCTGGTTCTAGTAAGAACTCTTGCTGCTGCATTTTGGACTAGCTGTAGTTTGTTTACCAAGCGTGCAGAACAACCACCCAATAAAGCATTACAATAGTCTAACCTTGAGGTCATAAATGCATGGATTAACATTTCTGCATTTGACATTGAGAGCATAGGCCCGTAATTTAGATATATTTTTGAGATGGAAAAATGCAGTTTTACAAATGCTAGAAACGTGGCTTTCTAAGGAGAGATTGCAATCAAGTAGCACACCTAGGTTCCTAACTGATGACGAAGAATTGACAGAGCAACCATCAAGTCTTAGACAGTGTTCAAGGTTATTACAAGCAGAGTTTTTAGGCCCTATAATTAACACCTCTGTTTTTTCTGAATTTAGCAGTAAGAATTACTTGTCATCCAATTTTTTATATCGACTATGCATTCCATTAGTTTTTCATTAGTATTTGCTTTAATTGTGCTTCTGACCCTTGACCATTAAGTTTTATTTGATTTCTATGTCTATATCTTTAAAAAACATCTGTTATAGCAACATTTCTGTTTATGTGCTTGTATTTTACCTTTGGTCTTAAGTTTTAGTAGCATGTTTTGTGATGTTCAGAACTCATTTATTTTGTGGATTGTCACCATTGTTGTGATTCATAGACTGATTCTTGATGTGTCAATGGTCTTTGCAGTGTTCCTTTTGCTCTAGTATCAATAGTCAATAAGAGAAGGGACAAGGGATCAGATCAGATATTGTGATTCTGTTTGTTAATAGCAGGTGTTCAGTGCTAATGATCAATTGAATCATCAGTTAATCACATACTTATTTCATTAACTTCACTGATTTAGTATTACTCTAAAACTCTGTAGTGTGCACATGTGGCAAGAAGTGGTCAGGTAGGGGAGCGGACCCACCAAAAGTGGATATACATTGACTACGCCACCCGGAATATACCGGGACATAACAGCCCTACGAAAGGGCACACAGGTTCATGGCTAACAGCCAGGGTGAGCATAGAGTATATAGTATAATATATTTGCAATTTATTTATATACACACACAACTAATGGTTTAAACATTGTTTTTGGATACAATATAAACCCTGCCTAATACACAAGTCTACCAGTTACAAAAAATGACCAGGAGGAGAAAAAGTGACCAGCAGGGGCCTTTTGGATTATCACCTCACATCATACCACAAACCACTCAATTGTGAGAGGAATACAATTGGCCAAACACCACACTAACCCAAGTGGACACACTGAAAGTATAAAAACCCCACTTTAAAAGTTCCTACTCATAAAATCACATAATTAACTGGTATAAACTAAGACATTTAGATCACAACAGTTAAATGGTTACACAAACACTAAAACCAAAGCAGCAGTGCAGTCATAGTGATGTACATTTGTCTTGAACCAAGGTACTGGAAACCCCTGGAAGTGTAGTTACACCGAGAGAGAATTCCAATGTAGCGAAACGCATGGTTGCTTACCACACGAGACCATGGCTGCTGGCATGCTGAAAAAGGCCTACTTGCGACACCAACAGGGAGATGCAACAAACCCTATCCTTTGTCCATGACTTTCCACAATGATCTAGTACCCAGGGTGATGCATCTTGAGTAAATCAAACCATTCCCTTTTTAATAGGATCAATCCCAACACTGATAGGTTCATTGGATTTAAACCATTTTAACCAATGATGAAGGAGTAGGAACACTGATAGGTTCCCAGGCTGGAATGACATCAACCAATCATATCTGGGCTAATACCTTACCCTGCTACACACACATTATAACCCGTGCTGCCAGTAAATAACTGATTTTTCTACAGTTTGTTGCCGTTTAGTCAAGGAAAAACAGCAATATACTGTAAAACGTAAAAGTCAGATTTACCAAATGAAAAAAGAAAAGTTAATTTGACTGAAATATTTGACTGAAATATTTGTGAACATCTACAGAAAAAAAGTTATGCAAAGTCATATGCTGATAACGAGAGTAAATAGTGAACTCAACTGTATTAATGTGTGTTTGCACAAGAGAGATCTGTTAGTTTAATGTAATTTTGTTGTTCACCATTGTGCTGGAGAGTAGAGCCTGTTCTTCAGTCAATGATGAGCCACAAACACTGATCTTTTGCTGTTTTATATAAAGACAGTAAATGTGGAGTCGCTGATACAGTGGTGAGCTCTGTGTTAAGTATTTCAGCAAATGCTTGTGTGCTATTGGTGTGAATGAACTGCAGTGATTTGAGTAAAAGTCATGTTGTTAGTTAGTGTACTATTACACATTAAGTGCCGTTTTATATTAAGAAATATTTCTTCTCAATGGACTCAAATGAAATAAGTTCACAGTACTAACATATTATGAATGCTAGTTTTTAAACTCAAACTTTTTGAAGCAGTGGGAGTGGAGTTAATTTCCATGGTAGAATTACGGTAAAACACTGTAAAAAAATAATAGTTGTAAATTCATGGCTGATAGCTGTAAATTAACAGTACCTTACTGGCACCCCTGCTGCCAGTAAATTACTGTTATTTAACGGCATAATTTATTTACGGTGTAAATTTAATAACAATTAAAATAAAGTATTTATTGATTTATTTGTGTCGTTTGTCTGTTTTGGTTTTAGTGCTTCCAACATTTGAAGTGAAATTAAAGCCCAGCAAGTTATTCTTCTTTATGCTTGATCAGAGTCTGACAGTTGACATTGAAGCCAAGTAAGACAAAATATTTTCACTTCTCAAACAGCGTCAGAGTACAAAAATAAAAATACCCTCATATTGTTTAAAACCTGTAAGACTTAACACTCTCAACACAAAAAAAAAACTTTTTTTAATTTTATTTATTTGACCTTTATTTAACCAGGAAAATTGCTCTGAGATTAAAATCTCTTTCACATGAGAGTCCTGGCCAAGAAATGACATCAGTTACAGTCACACTTACAAATTGAAACAGCAAATGTACAATTTAAAACACTTAAAAACAATTACAAATCAATGAGTCTTCTTCGAGTGACCGAATGATAGATTTAAAATGTTCCATAGGCAACAGAGTTTGTAATTTCAATTTCGTTTGGAGTAAATTCCATTCAAATGGAGCTGCGTACATAAAAGCCCTTTTTCCTAGTTCGGTTCTCACAAATGGGACAGAGAGAGTAAAACAATTATCAGACCGGAGGGAATATTTCCCAACACTTTTATTTTGAATTAGACAACCTAAATATGAAGGCAACAACCCCAGAATAGTTTTATAAATGATTAAGTAAAAATTATTTTTTTCCTTCTAATAGACAAAGATGGCCAGGATACTCTATTATACAATATAGAATGATGAGTTAAAGGTTTACTATCTGATATAAATCTTAAAGCACTGTGATAAAGAAGAAAGAAGTTGAGAAGAAGCAAATTGATAAACTACATCACCATAATCGAGTACAGGCAAGAAAGTAGCAGAAACTAACCTCTTTCTTACATTAAATGAAAAACAGAGCTTATTTCTAAAATAAAACCCAGGGACAGTCGTCATCATTCAGTTTTACAGCAGAGATTGGATGTGTTTTTACAGGTACCTGTTTGGACAGAAGGTGGATGGAAATGCTTTTGTGGTGTTTGGTGTGATGGAAGATGAGAAGAAAACAAGTATTCCTGCATCTCTGCAAAAAGTTCAGGTGAGAGACATTAAACATCTTACAAGTTTGGATCAATATAACTTCTCCTGATCTAGAGGACAGTTTAAATAAGAAGTTAAATATCTTTTTATTGTATCTAGTAGACTGATGTTGCTGTGTTTCTCATATATGAATAGATCATGAAAGGAGAGGGAACTGCAGAACTGACCAATCAGATGATCACCAAGACCTTTCCAAACATTAACCAGCTGGTTGGACTATCAATCTACGTTTCAGTCAGTCTTTTAACAGAAAGTGGTACGACTCAAAAGATCTGTATGCACATATTTACCTGCACTTGTGTGATTGTAGAAGAAGCTAATCGTGTGTTTCAGGCAGTGAAATGGTGCAAGCAGAAAGGAGAGGCATTCAGATTGTGGCATCACCATACAGCATCCACTTCAGAAAAACATCACGCTTCTTCAAATGGGATGCCCTTCGATGTCTTGGTAGCTGATTTTACACATTATACTCTATTCTGTAAAAGGAAGTGGCACTCATGTATGAGAAGTTGAAAATCAGTGAGATGCGAGTGTCGTTTACATAGAAAAACTGTTAAAAAGCAGCACTGACAAAGGTTTTTTTTTTCTTTTACAGTTTTACAGTTAAAGTTTTCTGTTAATTAGAAAAGTTAAGCATGGCTGTAGAAAATGTGGAACAATTTCATCAATTTTTAGTCCGGGTTTTATAAAAGGTCTATGTAACAAATCCTGACCAAACACCTGATGAGAATGTGGAAGTGGTGGTCAATCCTGGAAGGGTCAGAGGTCGAACAAGAGCCAGTGACATTGCAAAGGTTACTGTCAACAGTCCGGGAGGATCTTCACCACTGGAGATCACTGCCATCATAACAGCACTGGTGTTCAGTCAGTTTCACTGGTGATCTAGTGGAGAATAGATCAGTTCAAAGATGTTGAACAAGCAGTGGAGCATACTGTACACTAGCGCTAAAGATATGACCATGCACATCTAGTAGCACATCTAGTAAATCTGGTTCTGTGATTAGCGCTAAATCGCCATCACCTGGTTTTAAATTGAGCAGCATTTAATAGACAGCCGTAGATCACTGACAAGCTACGCATTATTGCGTTCATTATCGCAGATGAATCGCCTTCAGCCCTATTGTACACAGCACATCAGAAAACAATTTCTTTAATATTTCCAGGCAAAAACCAAAGATCCACACTTAAGTGATGATCAGCAGGCAGTGAGGAAGATGACGGCTCAGGCCTACATTCCCAAAGACGGCTCCAAAAACTACCTGCACATCATCATTGATGCTGCAGAGCTTCAGATCGGTGATTCAATGAGACTGTATCTTAACACTGGACGAAGTCCAGGAGTCAAAGATCAAGACTACACATACATGGTGATTAACAGTCATGTCATCATTCAAGCAGAGAAGTTATTGATTTAAGTAAAACTTGTGTATTGTTTTTATTTAAAATTGATTCTTATGAACAAATGAATATCTCTATTTTCAGATCTTGAGTAAAGGTCAGATTGTAAGGTCAGGTCAGGGGGAAGTCGTGGCCTAATGGTTAGAGGGTTGGACTCCCAATCGAAGGGTTGTGGGTTCTAGTCTCGGGCCGGACGGAATTGTGGGTGGGGGGAGTGCATGAACAGTTCTCTCTCCACCTTCAATACCACGACTTAGGTGCCCTTGAGCAAGGCATCGAACCCCCAACTGCTCCCCGGGCGCCGCAGCATAAATGGCTGCCCACTGCTCTGGGTATGTGCTCCGGGTGTGTGCTCACAGTGTGTGTGTTTGTGTTCACTGCTCTGTGTGTGTGCATTTCGGATGGGTTAAATGCAGAGCACAAATTCTGAGTATGGGTCACCATACTTGGCTGAATGTCACTTCACTTTCACTTTTGTAAAAGCAGACAGGTTCAAGAGGCAAGGACAATCTCTAGTGACTCTGTCTCTGCCTGTAACCAAAGACATGTTGCCGTCCTTCCGCTTTGTGGCTTATTACCATGTGGGCTCATCTGAGGTGGTGTCTGATTCAGTCTGGGTCGATGTGAAGGACACGTGCATGGGAACAGTGGGTCAACAATCACAAGAAATAGATGATGTGTTGAGGTCTGACTCAGTGTGTCTCATTTAACAGCTCCAGATTAAAGTGAAGGACAAGATGAAAACCTATAGCACAAGAGATGAGGTCAAGCTGCAGATAACTGGAGATCCTGGAGCTAAAGTTGGTCTGGTGGTGGTTGACAAGGCTGTGCAAGTCTTTAACAAGAACAGACTCACTCAGACTCAGGTGATAGATCTTCATCAGCATCTCAACAGTCACTGAACATTTGAGACTGGTTTATAAATGGTCTCTTGTTGCTCTAGATCTGGGACGTCGTAGAGAAGCATGACATCGGCTGTACAGCAGGAGGTGGGAGGGACAGTATGGGGGTTTTCACTGATGCAGGTCTGATGTTTGAGTCCAGCACTGCAGGAGGAACCAACACCAGAACAAGTATGTGTACATATTTGTCATTTCTTCATTTTGAATAAAAATACTAGTAGATTTTACTCACTAAAGAGGTAACACTATACAATAACGGTACATGACTAATTGTGTACTAATAGCTGCTGATTAAATACATGAGCTCGAGACTAGTGATGACGAGCTAATCGTGAACCAATCAAGAGCTGTCCTTAACTATGATTGGAGTCATAAGGATTCACTTAAAGGATACACTTTAGCCATTTATATGATTAGAAGCAACTGAAAGAAGCACAAAAGTCAGGGCATGTCAAAACCTCTCCAGGCCCCCAAAAACCCCCTAGACCTCAGAGGGTTAACCCTCTGGAGTCTAAGGGTATTTTGGGGCCTGGAGAAGTTTTGTCATGCCCTGACATTTGTGCTTTTTTCAGGTTCTAATAAATATCTAAATGGTTAAAGTGTAATCTCACTGTAATCAGCACAAACTGGGCTATAATAAGATGTGAAATGCATGTATGTACATGATTGTGTTTTTGAGAAAAAATATATTATGCATGGTTATTGGAAAACTAAGCTTTTTTTTTTGGGGGGGGGGGGGGCACTTATGCCTCAGATATCAGTCTTATGTCTGTCTGAGTTTAGTACGGAGCTGGAGTTGGGGATTGGTTCTCGTTTTAGAAGATATACTATAATTGGGTGGAATTGGCTAGTCTGGCTATGTCAAAAGTTCAAAAACACACCTACAAACACCCAAATGTATGTGCAGGAACCAGTGTCCAACATCAACCTTTTGGTCTTCCAGTGGCTAGTAGACTTGATTTAAAAATACTGTCATATTATTCAACTGCAGCTTCACAGAAGTAAAATCCTTGTTTTACATTAATGCAGGAGTCATAATCATCTGATGATATAACTGTAAGAGTGGCATTTTCATCTACTTTTACTTAACCACACCTATGTGTTACCAGCTGAACCCCTCTCCCCTTTAAGGATTTAGGCCTTGGAGGTGACTTGTGTATGTGATGGAGTCTAGCAGGTTTGTTGTGTCAAGTGAGACTGTACTGAAAGTTGTACTATGAAGACAGTTAAACAGGCTAGGCTTTCTGTGCAGGAGCTGGCTCGACCAAACTTAATGTGTGATTTTATTAAAGGCTTTTGAAGATCGTTCTCTGTTGCCACTATATTTATGTCTCATACAGGGAAAAACAGAGAGCAGTGTCCACGAGAACTTGAAAATGAGCAGTATGCAGATATATGTCTGCCTTGAACCAGATGTAGTGGGCATCATCATTGAGGGAATCTCAGTGCTTACTGATCTTGGAAATCTGGAAATCAGGAAATCAAATGTTTTGCTAAATCTTGTAGATTGATTTTTCGCAAACAGTAAAATACATAATACTGGTTTTTACAAACTCAAAATACCAAGAAGTTCACTAAACTTACAAAAAGTAGTTGGAAAATGTTGCCTTGATTTTTTTTTAGTTGAATTTAAGTAACAGTTTTTACAGTGTAATAAGTCTTTTTTGTAATAAGTGTAATAAGTCAGTGTGCCTTAAAGACATGAAAAGGGTTGTTCTTCTCAAATTCATGATTGTCCATGCTCATTTTAGTGAGCAATCAATGCTGAAAATAGCATATATTTTTAATTCCTACATATGTTTTCAATATCTCACTCATAATCAGTAAGGTTTTCTACTTTTCTTTCTTCTGCTTGTTTGTCAGTGGCACAAACATAAAACCCAAAGGCTCTTTTCAGAGCCACAGCGTCCTTGGCTTTGTAAGTACATCCCACTGAGAAAAGGAACGTCCAAACAACGTCTTTTTGACATCTTTATTGGACGTTGAAATGACGTCTACTGAAGAGCCAAAGTGAAAGTTTTTATGATGTATTTTTTAGATGTTCTTTGGGCGTCCAATATTGAGGTCCACAGGACGTCTCTAGAAAGTTGAAATTTATTTCAGATGTGGTAGTAAGGACATTCTTAAACTAGTTCTTGAGATCAATGGTTCAACCGTAATGTTATGATGCTATGAGAACGTTTTGTGCATAAAGAAAACTAAATTAATGGTTTAATTCAGCAGTCAGTCTCCATCATAGAACACTTTCACTGACAGTCTAGTGTCCAAGCATTAAAGTAACTGAAGCTGTTTGCACTTTGAAATGAATAATTTACAGATTAAAATACACATTTGCATATTCAGCGAGTGAGTCCTCTGATCTGAACTCCTCTGATTGGCCATTGCATTCATAATCTCAACAGAGTCTCGTGTGATTGGTTATAATGTGCAGTGCTGTAAAACACATCTGTCTCTGGTTCAGCAGCAGCCAGCGAACACAGATTTGAATTTAGCAGCTGATGATGTGACTTGCTGAACATTATATTGTAACGGACAAAAACGTTACTTTGTTTCTCATTAGACTACTTTGTGTTTCTCTCCACTTTTCTTGGTGGTTTGTGTAGGTAATCTATTTGGGTTACATGTAGTACCTCTAGGAGCAGCTTGAGGGTGCTATTGCCTGAAGGTGACCGGATATATAAGCCTGTTCACCATAGAGTAAGTCAGTTCGTTTGGTGGAGGGAAACCATTTGGTTGAACTCATGCTACCGGCTTCCTCTATGAAAGTCCTTGGTTGAGAACTCTTTGAGTTTCCGCTCAGCTGTGAGTATGGTTTGGGTTAGTCATCTTACAACATCTGTACAATGTAGTTACTGATGTCAGCCATCTGCTTTCTTTTTAGAAAAGACTTTATTTAGTCTGTCTACACTTGTCTGTCCTACAAATGATTGCTTTCTTCGGGTTTAATTGAATGGATGCATCTTAATTCACCTCTGGGTTCATCCAATGCGGCACACAGGACAGCAACACGCCGAACGCCAATGACACTATGGGATATAGGAAAACATTGCATCGCAATCAAATATGGATATTTGAATGAGAACTTTGTTTCTAATGAATACATACTCCAGCGTGTATACGCATTCAATTACGGCTTTAAGGATAAAAAAAATCGTTCAACTCTCATAAACAACTTTTGTGGTTGGAAGGGTATTGGTCTTAATGCCAGTCAGACATTATCCCTTTTTCAGAACCTTCCTCTAATATTTGGTGAACTTGTCCCTGAAGGTGACACAAACTGGCATTAACATGTTAACATTGTGTTTTCTCCATGTATTACAGAGAGAATGACTGAATTTTTAAAGCATCTAATTGAAGAACATTATCGCTTCTTAAAAATGTATATTCCCAAAATAATTTAATCCTGAAGCATCATTTTATGACACTATGCCGAAAGTATGTCAAACTGGTTATTTAGTACAAGTTTGGAGTATGATATATGAATTCAAACACAAATTATTTAAGTCCAGCTTGAAAATTTTCAAGGATACAACAAGTCTCTACTAAACAAGCATCAAATAGCTGTTGCTTATCATTGGGAATCATTGTCTTCAAAAGAAATTGAGTCTGGCCCTATCAAATTAAAGAAACTAACTGATGTTGAACATGGAGATTTGATTTCAGAGGATTTTCAGATTGATATGTCAAGTGAAGTAAGTAACACAACTTGGGTTAAAGATGATGACTTTGAGTTTCCCACAGCTCTTGTTTGTACAGATTTTATTGACGAATTGCCAGTGTTCAAAAAGATTGTTTGTATATTCCTGAGAAACAAAGTTTATTTTTTGGTTACTGAAATTGAGACCACATTTGTAGAACATTTTCATGCTTTTCATGTTTCAGTTGTTGAAATCTTGTGACTTGAAAAACTTGAAGCCCTGTATTTTGAATTCCCTGTCCCTTGTCAAATGTTATGTGAAGCCCTGTTAAAGAAAAAAATAATAAAATGTATTCATTCAACACTTTATGGTCTGATTATGGGGATGGTAACTCTAATAGTTGGTCACTGTTGAAACTATAGTGTAAACCCCAGTGAATTCTGCTTGCACGTTGGCGAAGTGATGGCAAGGTTAAAAAGTGCAGGGTTCCCCACATATTGATTTATTTGTGGTGCTTCGTAGGGTTGGGTATCATTTGAATTTTAATGATTCCGATTCCAATTTCGATTCCTTGTTTTGATTCCGGTTCCTAACGAGTTTTGATTCCGGTTCCTAACGATTCTCGATTCCAATTCTTTTAAGAGGCAGGGTCAAAAAAGTTTAGGATATTTTAAATGATCTAGCTAACCATATGGTCTTTCTGAAGGATATAGTCTCTTTACTTTTTATGAACTTTACTATGAATTTCTCACATGGCTGTTTTCAACTACAATATAAATATTAAATCTATTAACTTGAATATAAATATAATAAATTATGAATGTATTTTCACAGGGGTACACTTTCCTCAAGAGAGTTTTATTTTTTTTATAAGCCTTGTGAAAACACATTTACACATGAGTGTATGATGCTGCAGCTACTTGAATATGTTACCATGCTCCCACTGATGGGCTAACTTGGTGCAAAATATCAAATCAGAAACCGTTCTTGTTTAGGAAAATTATCATATCTGCCTTCTCAGACAGGATGAGTGAGCATTCTGGACAGATAACGTTAAATCTCCTGCTGTGGAGAAAACACGTTCACTTGGTGTAGAAGAAGCTTTAACGCATAAATAAATTATGCGAGATTAAGGCTGTGGGAAACACTGAAAGTGTCTCCAACAAGTTAATTCTGAACACCAACTTTGGTTCTGATCATCCATTGTGGTGTTAAAATTTTATAATGTTAACTCTTTTAAAAGTGTTAATTTAACACTACTTAGTGATTGCCATATGTACTCTGCATAATTTAATAGATTTAACTGAATTTACATATTCAATTAAGTTAAAACTACAATAGTTATGGGAGTTTTATTTGCAAAATAAACAAATTGCAATATGTACAGTATTTTGTCCACATACGTCATGTTAAACCTATAAAATATAAACTACATAGCCTAAAATGTAACTGAAATCAATCCAACATAAAAGCATGCAAACTATATAGGTAAAGCTGTTTCATTTTGCCCCAAACATTGAAGAAAATAATGAAAAAGTATTAAACAATTCAAGCATAATGGTTTCACCAAATGGCATTCAAACAGGCATCACCTTCATGGGACATAAACGCATCATTCAGCTAGATCCTTGTTTTTTAACAAAAGAATAACAAAATGTTTTAACAATGCTGATGAACCGAATGTACGAAGGAAACAATAATGTGTTAGATTTCCCATAAAGCATTTCCGCTAATAGTAGTTGTATTGTGATTCAGTAATTTTGCAGTCACTGTGTAGATTTTACAGACTAGTTTACTTTGCCGCAGACTATACAATCATATTTAAGAAGTTTTTAAGATGTTTTTAAGACCCAGAGAAAAAATAATAATAAAAAAAATTCACAGCAATACAAACAGCCATTAACAGTTCATGTTTATTCAACAAAATCAGTAACATCAAAACTGACACATCTCAGTATATTTTTGTAGATTAGAAGCCCTTCTCTCAATTTCTTTATCCAACTTTTCTAACACCTGCAGTATCTTCCCCATCTAGTTGGGAGACAGGCACCAATGGTCAGAATATTAAAAACAAAACAATAATGATTGAATATTGAATTGGTGGGTTTTTGTTAAATGTGGTTCTTTTAATTGTGATGATTTTGGCCCAAAGACTTAAACTACTTAAATCTGTGTGCATTGAATTGAATACATGATTTTCACAATTTGAGTTGAATTAATGAAATAAATGAACTTTTTCCATGACATTCTAATTTGAGATGCACCTAATTAAATCTCAACAAATTAGAATATGGTGACATGCCAATCAGCTAATCAACTCAAAACACCTGCAAAGGTTTCCTGAGTCTTCCTGAGCTGATCTGACAGTTCACTGACACCCTTTATCATTGACACCCATCATAGGATTGTAAGTTACAAACATTCATTGCCAAAGAAGCTGGCTGTTCTGCCTGAGTGCTGTATCCAAGCATGTTAACAGAAAGTTGAGTGGAAGGAAAAAGTGTTGAAGAAAAAATGCACAACCAACCGAGAGTACCGCAGCCTTATGAGGATTGATTGTCAAGCAAACTGGATTCAAGAATTTGAGGGAACTTCACAAGGCTCGGACTGAGGCTGGGTTCAAGGCATCAAGAGCCACCACACTCAGACAATGAATTTGGCTACAGTTGTCGTATTCCTCTTGTTTAGCCACTCCTGAGACACAGACAACGTCAGAGGTATCTTACCTGGACTAAGAAGAAGAAGAACTGGACTGATGCCCAGTGTTCCGAAGTCCTCTTTTCAGATGAGAGCAAGTTGTGTATTTCATTTGGAAACCAAGGTCCTAGAGTCCCAAGTTGCTTGAAGCCCAGTGCTAAGTTTCCACAGTCTGTGATGATTTGGGGTGCCATGTCATCTGCTGGTGTTGGTCGATTATATTTTTGAAAACCAAAGTCACTGCTCCTGTTTACCAATAAATCTTGGAGCACTTCATGCTTCCTTCTGCTGACCAGCTTTTTAAAGATGCTGATTTCATTTTGCAGCAGGATTTAATACCTGCCTACACTGCCAAAAGCACCAAAGGTTGGTTAAATGACCATGGTGTTGGTATGCTTGACTGGCCATCAAAATCACCAGACCTGAACCCCAGAGAGGAGTTATGGTTTATTGTCAAGAGGAAAAGATGAACTGAAAGCCACTGTCAAAAAAACCCGGGCTTCCATACCACCTCAGCAGTGCCACAAACTGATCACCTCCATGCCACATCAAAATGAGGCAGTAATTAAAGAAAAAGGAGCCACTACCCAGTATTGAGTACATGTACAGTAAATTATCATACTTTCCAGAAGTACAACAATTCACTATACATGTTTTTATTGGTTTTATGAAGTATTGTAATTTGTTGAGATTGTGAATTGGTGGGTTTTTGATAAATGTGAGCCGAAAACCATCAAAATTAAAAGAACCAAAGACTTAAACTACTTCAGTCTGTGTGCACTGGATTTAATATGCAAGTTTCATAATTTGAGTTGAATTACTGAAACAAATGAGCTTTTCTACAACATTCTAATTTATTGATATGCACTTGTACAGTATTGTTCAAAATAATAGCAGTACAATGTGACTAACCAGAATAATCAAGGTTTTTCGTATATTTTTTTATTGCTACGTGGCAAACAAGTTACCAGTAGGTTCAGTAGATTCTCAGAAAACAAATGAGACCCAGCATTCATGATATGCACGCTCTTAAGGCTGTGCAATTGGGCAATTAGTTGAATTAGTTGAAAGGGGTGTGTTCAAAAAAATAGCAGTGTGGCATTCAATCACTGAGGTCATCAATTTTGTGAAGAAACAGGTGTGAATCAGGTGGCCCCTATTTAAGGATGAAGCCAACACTTGTTGAACATGCATTTGAAAGCTGAGGAAAATGGGACGTTCAAGACATTGTTCAGAAGAACAGCGTACTTTGATTAAAAAGTTGATTAGAGAGGGGAAAACCTATAAAGAGGTGCAAAAAATGATAGGCTGTTCAGCTAAAATGATCTCCAATGCCTTAAAATGGAGAGCAAAACCAGAGAGACGTGGAAGAAAACGGAAGACAACCATCAAAATGGATAGAAGAATAACCAGAATGGCAAAGGCTCAGCCAATGATCACCTCCAGGATGATCAAAGACAGTCTGGAGTTACCTGTAAGTACTGTGACAGTTAGAAGACGTCTGTGTGAAGCTAATCTATTTTCAAGAATCCCCCGCAAAGTCCCTCTGTTAAAAAAAAGGCATGTGCAGAAGAGGTTACAATTTGCCAAAGAACACATCAACTGGCCTAAAGAGAAATGAAGGAACATTTTGTGGACTGATGAGAGTAAAATTGTTCTTTTTGGGTCCAAGGGCCACAGGCAGTTTGTGAGACGACCCCCAAACTCTGAATTCAAACCACAGTACACAGTGAAGACCGTGAAGCATGGAGCTGCAAGCATCATGATATGGGCATGTTTCTCCTACTATGGTGTTGGGCCTATTTATCGCATACCAGGGATCATGGATCAGTTTGCATATGTTAAAATACTTGAAGAGGTCATGTTGCCCTATGCTGAAGAGGACATGCCCTTGAAATGGTTGTTTCAACAAGACAATGACCCAAAACACACTAGTAAACGGGCAAAGTCTTGGTTCCAAACCAACAAAATTAATGTTATGGAGTGGCCAGCCCAATCTCCAGGCCTTAATCCAATTGAGAACTTGTGGGGTGATATCAAAAATGCTGTTTCTGAAGCAAAACCAAGAAATGTGAATGAATTGTGGAATGTTGTTAAAGAATCATGGAGTGGAATAACAGCTGAGAGGTGCCACAAGTTGGTTGACTCCATGCCACACAGATGTCAAGCAGTTTTAAAAAACTGTGGTCATACAACCAAATATTAGTTTAGTGATTCACAGGATTGCTAAATCCCAGAAAAAAAAAATGTTTGTACAAAATAGTTTTGAGTTTGTACAGTCAAAGGTAGACACTGCTATTTTTTTGAACACACCCCTTTCAACTAATTGCCCTATTGCACAGCCTTAAGAGCGTGCATATCATGAATGCTGGGTCTTGTTTGTTTTCTGACAATCTACTGAACCTACTGGTAACTTGTTTGCCACGTAGCAATAAAAAAATATACTAAAAACCTTGATTATTCTGGTTAGTCACATTGTACTGCTATTATTTTGAACAATACTGTATATATAATATATATACCTCTTAAAGGTGAAAAATAATTTCACATATCAGAAATCTTCATCTATATATTACAGTTCTCTGATTGTAGAATTGCTAGACATGTTCAGGAGCTGATGATTTAGAAGGGGCCTGAAAGTGCATCTCATGCCAAATATGTGAGAACTGGCAACTTCATTATCAGTACATGACCTACAAACTTACTAACTGTTGAACAATCAGTTTTCGATACAACCAAAGTCCCTTTCATGAAAGTCATTTCACTCAGTGGCCATCTTTGAAATGCCTCTCGGGGATGCAAATATAGCTCCTGTCTTTGAATGGGGTAAATTAAATCTGACAATAACTGCCTCAATTTTTGTTTCTTATAGTCCAGTAACGTTAAAAAGATTCACTGTTCAGACTAGACCAGGCAATGCACATGAGTAATCCGAAGCACGCGTCTCTAAACGTGACCGTTTCTATACCAACCAGGGGCCAGTTGTTAAAGTTTAATCTGGATCAGAAGGATCTGAATTTGGAAATCCCATGTTTTGCTAATCATGATCAGGTAACCCATCTTCCTTTTTGTGCCGGTTTTTCAAAGCAAAATAGGATTTGGATTACTCTGAGCCAAATACGCACTTTTTTCAGTTTTAACAGTGACCAAAAAAAGAAAAAATGTGTTGTTTCATATTGACAGCTTTTTGTGGATATATTACATGTTACAAATATTGTACTTGTTGGACGTTAGCATTTCACGTGTCAATAGTTGACCAGTTTTCCTTTTTTATGTTGTTGGTTTTGATGCTTACTCTCTAAATGTTTATGTCCAATTACCCTGAGGTTTTTATCTTTTTCACCTTAGACCTGATGGCGCAGGAAGAAGAGAGTCACACTGTAGATAAGCCTTGCACTTGCCAACCGTGTGGAATAAGTGTCACTACAAAAGGAAGCCTTAAAGTCCACATGCAAATTCACACAAGAGAGAAACCTTGCCCCTGCCAACAGTGTGGTAAAAGTTTCACTCGAAAAAGAAGCCTAGAGAGCCACATGAGAACTCACAGTGGAGAGAAACCCTTTAAATGCCTTCAGTGTGGAAAGAGTTTTACACTTAAGCCAACCCTTTATGCCCACATGAGAATTCACTCTGAAGAGAAGCCTTACACCTGCAAACTGTGTGGAATAAGTTTAATCCGAAAAAGAAACCTTAAATTTCACATGAGAATTCACACTAGAGAGAACTTCTACACCTGCCAAGAATGTGGGAAAAGTTACGTTCAAAAAGGAGGCCTTAAAGTTCACATGGGAACTCACTCTGGAGATAAGCCTTTCACCTGCCAACAGTGTGGAATAAGTGTCACTACAAAAGGAAGCCTTAAAGTCCACATGCAAATTCACACAAGAGAGAAACCTTACCCTTGCCAACAGTGTGGTACAATTGTCATTCAAAAAGCAAGCCTAGAGAGCCACATGAGAACTCACACTGGAGATAAGCCTTACACCTGCCTTCAGTGTGGACAGAGTTTTACATATAGACGGTTTCAATGGCAACAACACAAACGAACGTTACTGCGCATGCGCACGTTTGTGGACCTAACTTAACTTCAGGTAGACTTCCAAATAGAATCAATAACAACAGCCAAGTACCTCTAGAGTAGATATTTTTTGATAACAAACAAAATATGTTTGCTGCGTGGATAAGGCAGACTTAATGAAAATGCAAATTCATTCTTTGCTAGCAGGAGAAGTTTTAAAGCATAGACATAAAGCGCGAGAAATAGAGGTTTCCCCAGTAACAGCTGTAAACAAAGCAGAGCTACGCTCACATGCTGCTTTATCAGGCATATAACATGCAAGTCTTCCTTCAGAAATACAGCGATATATAAAAAAACCTGTGCCTCGTTTTGATATTTAAACATATAACGTTAAATGTAAGGAATTCACTTTTTGAAAATCGATCAGTTTTAAAATTGTGGCACAACCACCTGAGCCCAACTTCAGTTTACTCATCACCTTGACTTTAACTGCGTTTGTAGAAGGCAACGCAGCCAGACCGATATACACAACACAGACCGGAAGTTAACTTAGGGCCAGGTGCGTGCGCCCGATGAAACCGTCTATAAGCCAGCCTTTAATGCCCACATGAGAATTCACTCTATAGAGAAGCCTTACACCTGCAAACTGTGTGGAAAGAGCTTCAGATCTAAAATATCCCTATATAATTACATGAGGGTTCATCTGAGAGAGAACTAACTAACAGCGGTCTAACAATATTCCGTTCCCGACATCCATTCAGAACAGCATATCGGCACTTTATTCTTGTTGATCACGAGTACAGCCTGCACTCGGACTGTTATGCACATGCTGCACACATGCTGTCTGGGCTCACATTTTATTTGCAGGGTCTGTGCACAGCTTGTGCATAACGATGCTTAGGGCAAGCTATAGCAGTGGTAAATATACAGCGCTCAGACAGAACAGGCAGGTTGTCGATGAGTGACTGAGCAGAATAAGGATTGAGCAAAGTGTGGATACGCTGTTTAGATTTTGCTAAACCTATGGTTTTAAATGACAGATGTCATATTTATACAATTTTCTCTGTGACACTTTTCCTACTGTGTTAACAGAAAAATGTCAAATGAATTTAGTATTTCAACAAGATGAATAAAAATATCTAATAGGCTAATAAGTAGTCATCTATCGCAATCACTTGTCTGTGTTAAAAAAGTCAAGAGTCAAATATCACTCCATCTCGGACAAGGGCTCTTATCTAAACTAACTAATTACGGATACCAACTTGGACATGTTATTTATTACTGAGACCTGGCATACACCTGATGATTTCAGCCATCTTAATCTGCTTACACAGAATGGATATCAGTACTTGTCTAAGCCGTGTGTATCTAGTAAAGGGAGTGGCCTTTGGTCATCTGTCGTAACTCCATAACAAACACTCAAATGGATTTTCATTGTACTAATGCTGCATTCACAGCAAACGCGAAAAAAGGGTTCATTTCTGGGAACTTAATTTGCTCACAATATCACCTGGTGGCCAACAAGTGTAAAACAAGCCATCCCAAGTCATCAAAGAGTTAAAGTCAATGAGATAATTAAGAGACTTATTAAATGATGAATATGCACTAGATGATGAACACCTGTCATTATTGTGCATTACAGAGGATCAGATGCTGATGTTTTATTGGTTAAAATGATGCCATCATCATGGAGATCAGTGTTTGCTTCAGTTGGCTCTTGACTTTTGGCTTCTTGTGTTAGATATTACTTTTTATTACTGGTTTTACATGAATAAGTAATTATTAAGCATCAGCCTGTTTATTTCCAAAACATTTTTTTTTCATTTAACATATGTTCAGTTTTTAAATAACCTACTTTGTGGAACTGCCACATGCAAATGAACCGTTGGTTTAACAGTTATAATTAATTAATTTGAAATGTAATGGATATACATTTTTGAAACCTTATCCTGATAAGACGCACAGACATCATGACCCAGCATATAAATCTCAACAACGGTAACAATAAACAAATTGCTTCAAAGTGAAGTGACATTCAGCCAAGTATGGTGACCCATACTCAGAATTTGTGCTCTGCATTTAACCCATCCGAAATGCACACACACAGAGCAGTGAACACACACACACACACACACACACACTGTGAGCACACACCCGGAGCAGTGGGCAGCCATTTATGCTGCGGCGCCCGGGGAGCAGTTGGGGGTTCGATGCCTTGCTCAAGGGCACCTAAGTCATGGTATTGAAGGTGGAGAGAGAGCTGTTCATGCACTACCCCCACCCACAATTCCTGCCGGCCCAAGACTAGAACTCACAACCCTTCGATTGGGAGTCTAACCCTCTAACCATTAGGCCACGACTTCCCCAATATGCTGAAGTGCATGCTGGGTAACACCATAGTAAGAACTCCCATCATTCACTGTAGAATGAATAATTATTGTCACCACGGTTGAAGATCATATGATAAGTGCTCATGTCTAAAATCCTGAATCCTAAATTTTTTCCCCAATATTTAAGCATTACAATAATATTTGTTTAATAGGACTTTTTTGTAGTTCAGTAATAGCTGAAAATCATTTAACAAACCAAAAAGAAACACCTTCATGATGTTCATTTCAATGTCTTAGAAAAACTAAAAAGTCAATTTAACTTGCTATTTCAAACTTTTAATAAAGCAATGTTAATGTTTATTATGTAACATAACTGCAAGTGCTTAAAAGCAAATTTAGAATTATTAAAAGGGTCAAGAGACCAACTAAAGCAGACACTGATCTCCATGATGGTGACATTTCAACCAATAAATCATCCGATCCTCTGTAATTCTCAATAACAGCAGGTGTTTATCACTAATGCACAATCATCATTTAATTAGTCACTTCATTATCTCACTAACTTTAACTATTTTAGGACTCTTTTTAACTTGAGACTCGTTTGTGACTTGGAAGGAATGACTTGGTTCCTCTGATGAAATCAGCTGCTGAGTTCATGGGTGGAACAAAAGTATGGCAGGACTTTTACTTTCTGACCCCTGGACTTTACACCTCTGTCTGTAATATATCTGCTTGTTTTACACTTGTTGGCCACCAGGTGGTATTGTGAGCAAATTAAGTTCCCAGAAATTAACCCTTTTGTGAACCACTTGGCTGAAAATCTTAATGCTTCAAAAGGCTTCATCTTGCTATCACTACACCTGGGCATTCTCTTCCCTCTCCTTGTCCTCCTGTACCAAAGGCCCCAACAGGCACTCAACTGGTTACAGAAGAGGTGCATGTACAGACTTCGCCAGGTGGGTTCGTGGACGACAGGCTCACCCGGAAGGGATGATTGGCCCGTTTCTTCTGAGGAGGATTTTCCTCCTCTCATTTCTCTTGGTCAGCCCATACAGGCAGGAACTCATTGTGAAACGGAAATGGTGAGTTTAAAATCAGATCGCCACCAGAGGTTAAAAATCAGAGTGATTAAAGTGACTTGGGATAAATTCCCTAATGCTGATATTTTTGTCCCTATTATTAATCTTTCCAGAGTCCTCCCAATCTCGGAACAACAGATGATTGAGGATATTAATGTGCACATTCAAAATAATTGTGATTATATTCCCTCCATTCCAAACACCTACTTTTGCGGTAGAAAAGGATGGGATCCATTGGAGGCTTGCCACTGCAAAGTCGATCCTTTTGTACTGGGCCAAGTTTTTAAACTTCAAATTATCTTAAGCCCAATAGTTGTCATAGATAACTTAATAGTGAATCTATTTTAAACATTTACATTAACATCTGACCAGCGTTCGTTACTCTTAAAAGGATTGTCATTCATCCCAACACCATCCGGCTTTAAAACGAGAAAGATAGAATTATTAAATGACTTACAAACATATCATTGTCAACTTCAACTTGAAACATACTTTGAAGGAAAAAAGCTTCAGAAAAAGAGGCTTCCATTTGTGGGACCCTCTGAATGGACATCACCTCTGCTTTCATTACTGAATAACATTAGACTGATTGTTAAAGCCAACTTGTACATGTTTCATCATCTAGATTGGGGGCCAAATACACAAAACAATCTCACTACAGCAGAGAGGAAAGCACTCAAAGAGCTAAGTCAGAATACTGATATAGTGATTAAGGCGTCCAACAAGGATAACGCGCTGGTTATTTTAGACAAGGCCCAGTACCTCTGGGAGGGATATCGACAACTTAGTAACACTGATTATTATCGACCCCTTGACCAACCGATTTATACAGAAATGGCCATAGAGGTTAAGCATATCCAAGAAAAGATTCTAAATCTGAGACAGAAGGAATACCTCCTGGGTGATGGTAACCCCAGACCCAGGAGGTCTTATTTACTTCCGAAGGTCCATAAAAGTCCAGATACCTGGAGTAAACCCCACAAGATTCCCCTTGGACACCCAATTGTATCCGACTGTAATTGTGAGACCTATTTAACAGCCAGGTTTGTGGAACACTTTCTCAGTCCATTATCACAGAAACACGACAGTTATGTTAAAGACACTTATGATTTCCTCGAGAAAATAACCCGATTCCAAATCTCACAGGATGCTTCTCTGTTTACCATTGATATTGACAGCTTCTACACCAACATAGAGACTGGTGTTGATGTGGAGGCTGTCAAGACATGCTTTTAAAAGTATCCAGACCCTAAACGACCTGAGAAATGTATACTTAGATTATTGGAAATTAATGAATTATTAATTAATTAATGAAAAATGACTTTGAATTTGACTCTAAATTTTCTTATCAAAACATAAGGAACGGCAATGGGCAAAACATTTGCCCCATCATATGCTTATATATTTATGGCACAGAGGGAGGAGTCGGCTTTAGCTTCCTATCCTCTTAGGCCTTTCTTGTATTTCCGATTCCTTGATGATATATGGGGTATTTGGACCTACTAGAAAGAGGAACTTTTAAGATTTCATCACATTTGTTCAGAATCATCTTCTTTTTTACATGCTACAAAAACCTTTTTCTCTTCATTATCGTGGCTATTCTAGAACTTTTCTTCGAAAGATCCTTAAGCCCTTTCGCCAACCCAGGCGGCTGAGAGCATTTAGGAGGAATAAGAACCTAAAAGATTTTTTTTCATTTACATCAGATTTTAAATGCCTGAGTGTCGAATTGTATATATGCCATATTTTGTGTCAGATGTAGGAGACAGTATGTGGGACAGACAAAGAACCAATTGTACAATCGCATAGATCAACACACATACAACATCACACACAAAAAAAGAAAAACACAGACATTTGGTGCAACACTTTGACTTTCGATTTTTTTGGCCTTCAGACGTGTTCTTTTTGGTCATTGAATGAATGTCTTAGGGCGGAAAAGTTATGGACGAAACGTCATGACAATGTTTCCAAGAGGCCTTAATTGAGTGACAATTAAAATGCATCTTCTAACAGCTTATGCTCATGTTATCCTCCCAACGCTTTCTCCCTTCCCTTTCCCCAACTAAATGAAAAGTGTTATGTTATAAATTGCTGTTTTGATATTGTTCTCTTCATCTTCTTTAATATTCCACTCAGAACCGTCCGTGCAGCAGTCTCCACAAGACATGGCAAAGAAATCTGCAAGAGTCAAGAAGGCTGAAAAAGGTGGGTTTACTAAATTACTTTTTTTTAAAACTTTTTTTTTTTTTTTTTTTACTTTTAGTAATAGAAACTTGGCTGTAATGTATGTTGTTCCTGCCTTTTCTCGGTATTATTCGGCTTGTCTTGTAGGCTACTAAATAAATAAAAAAGAGTTTACATGATGGCTGTATCTTTAGTTTCGTACCTCTCAGATGTTCCAGTGCCAGAGATTTAAATATAAATGGAAAAATACAGCTGTTTTGTGTTTAGTTGAGTGTCAAGCAGGTGACCTGCCCAGCCCTCGGACATTAGCAAACATCACTCGCTAAAAAGAATACTGACATCAGTTAATAAATTAAAAATGTTATCTGTTATTGAAATTTTATAGTGCTTTCACCTCTGTGGGATCATCCACAGACTTCTGTAGATGAAAAAGCTAAAGAAACCGGTAAGTTTCAGGGTCAACTACATAACTTTGAAGCAGGTGATTATTATTTTTTTTTTTTAAATCTCAGTATTGCTTTTCATGTGCTGTTTATGCTGCTTTGTTTACTTACTATTTAACTCCATAGATAAAAAGTGTTAATATTTTAAAATGTGTTATTCTGCTTAACCATATCTAATTATGAGGTCCTAATTTATGATAGAAGACACCACTCTGCAAACAGCTCTGCAGGAGGCCAAGCAAACTATTGAAGGCCAAAAGACCGAGATTGCCACCTTAGAAGAATGGGTTGACATTCTGAAAGAGGATCGAGATTTCCTCCGAGAGAGACTTAAAGAGGGTAAAACTGATTTGAGGACATTACAGCTTAAAAATTATTGATTGTCATAACACCATTGTCAAACAATTTATATTCTCTTTTTTATATTCACAGCTCTTGCCGTTAGAAGCGAGAAGGGGGTAGATGTGGCCAGTAATATCCCACCTAATGAGCAGGCACCTGGAAAGAGGAAACAGGAGTCAAATATAACCGATTCCTCATCCTCTGATTCCTCATCGGATTCTGAGCCCGATTCCGAGTCCCCAGAGCCCAAGAAGTTAAAGTCAAAGCCCAAAAAGGCCAAGAAAATGAGCAAAACACTAAGAGGTATGCAGTAAGTCATACTTAAATTGATACAGTGGTCAGTCTCTAATTGGGCAGTAGGTAAAAAAATTAATGTAAACACTTTTAACACACTTTTCAATCAATATGTTCTCTAGTCGATTCCACAGTGCACCGTGTGTTGTTATTTTTGACAATTAAAAAACAAATGGCCACTGATCTAGTTCCCCTCCCAACAAATGCCTCGTTTCCACTGAGCGGTATGGTACGGTACGGAACGGTACGCATTTATTTGCGTTTCCACTATCAAAAGTTGTGAATGGTACCAAAATGCCGAACCGCACCGTAGCACTTTTTAGGTACCCTTCCATTGGGGTACCTAGCACAGTGGTACGGTACTAAAAGTTGGAGCTAGACTCACTGCAGGACGTTGATTGGTTGACAGAAAATCGTCACTTGCGCGTTCTACAAGGGGAATGACAACATAAGAAGCGCCATTTTTTTTAAAAATACAGTTTAATATAATACTACTGTTACTGTATCACGAAATGTAATTTTAAGAGTTTTTCAGGCGAGAATGTAGTTGGTAAAGCTCAAATCTGTGGTTTATTTATAAAGATGATTTTTGTTTTCCTGGTTGTGAGATCCATGCGTTCAGCGGGCGCTCGGCACTCATGTTTCCCGGCTGGATGAGCCTTTCCTCGGCTAGTTCTTCTGACATTCGTCGCTGACTCCGATGGTAGTGGTTAAACATGAGATATAATTCGTCTTGTGTAGACCTAACAGGCGATCTTTGCTCTCGTGAATATATACTGAGATTCCTGTCAAATGTTTTGGCTGAGGTCTAAGTTTAGTTTCATATTAACGTTATAGGCTATTTGTACTTGTAATGTTAGACTAGAGCGCTGCATTTGGATATTTGACTGAATTGTTTGCTTTATTTCTTATTGTATAGCTTCTTGTACCTTTTACTTAAACTTTAATATTAGCTATTATTGATCAAACTAAAATTTTACAAAAATAAATATGGTTTCTTGTCATTTTTTTTATTACAAGATTATCTGATGTTTAGTGCAACATTTGTAAAAACGCATATATTGCCTGGAATATGTTTCTTTTTTTCTTTTTTTTAACGAAAAGAGGTAACGTTAGGGTTGTGTTTTAAATTTCGTTTTGTTATAAATCGAAAAATGTATAACGTGCAGTGAATAATAAATATGCGTTGCGCATGAACCACATTGTGTCCCTTCAATGTTTAATTTATTTAAATGAAAACGAAAAGAGGCAGAGTGGTGTTTTATAACATATTTCGTTTTATTGTTGCTTAAAATGTATATACAGAGTAACAGAGATAACCGGAGTAGCAGAGCGAGCTGAGTGACGCTTTTAAGAACGCGCTGTACCATTTGCATGTGGGAGTCGCACATGGCAAGTACAAACTTTCCGTACTTGATACTGAGAAAAGCCTAATGTCGGCACTTGTCTTCTTGTGACAAACATGTCGAGGAGCAAGAACAAAATCTGCTGTATGTCATCCATTGTAGTTTACTATGTTCTTCATCGCGCGAAAATGATGTCGATCGAAACACCACGCCTATCAAGTAAGGGTACTGTTGGCAGTGGAAACGCTAGCCAGATCATGGTTAACAGACCCGAACCGTACCGTACTGTCCCATACCGTACCGTACTGCTCAGTGGAAACGAGGCATAACTGGTTTGGAATTGTTCCTAATATTGACTAATTTGGCAAATACCGGAAGTACACCAAGTCGCCATCACTGCAGTGGTGATTACACCCCTGAAAGTTTATGTATGATTCCTTTGTACCTAAATTTCACAGCTTTTCAGCCCCATTGTTTTTGTGTAAACCAAGTTAGAACAGAGACCTGTCAAAAATGTGTTACAACTGTGACAGTTCTCCTCTATGACAAATTGTTTATTAGCTCCGTTTGTGAATGGAAATGTAATGTTTGCTTATTTTTGTTTGATGATTAAGTAAATGTAAAAACTGTGAACTGTAGTACATCACTATTACTAGGCTGGTCTGATTTAATTGGATTCAACCATTAATGCTTTCTCTTGTTCTACAGTCAAAACACCTGACGTCTCCATCCGCCGCTACAACATGGTGTTGGAAAAGATTAAAAAGGAACGCATCAGCAAAGCCGAAGCATATACAAGGCTTGGGGTTGATCGCAATACTATTGTGTTTCAGGCTCCAATTGCAGAACTTGCAGCAACTAACCCAGATCTGTTCAATACATTGAGGTCATCTTTTAAAAGAAAGGACAGTCTGAAAAGGTTTTTTTTTTTTTTTTTTTTTTATTAATTTTTTATTTGAAAATAGTTTTCAGATATACAGGCACTTAAAATAAAGTTCATGGTGTATGTACTGCATTCCTTCTCAGCTCTTTCCAGCTGTTGATTTAACTGGTTTATACCTTTAAGAATAAAGCAGTGAAGTTAAGAACAAAGAGCAATTTTGGGGTCTGTCCATTTACCTGCAGGCTATGAAGAAATGAACATGCTTGGAAACTTCAGAAAAACTGTTTTCACATTAATTGATATACTGTTCTAGCCCGTATGCATACATTAGGTAATGTGGATTTTTGTACATTCCCTTAAAGGGATACTACACTTTAAAATGAAAATTCTGTCATCATATACTCAACCTCATGTTGTTTCAAACCTGTATGAATTTCTCTCTTCTGCCAACAGAAAGGAAGATATTTAGAAGAATGTCAGTAACCAGACAGTTTCTGCTACCATTGACTTCCAGCGTATATTTATTTTCCTACTATGGAAGTCAATAGTACCAGAAACTGCCTGGTTACTGACATTTTTCTAAATATCTTCCTTTCTGTTGGCAGAAGAGAGAAATTCATACAGGTTTGAAACAACATGAGGGTGAAATTTCATTTAAAATTGGAGTATCCCTTTAATAATTCGAAGAGTAGTCTTACTTGCATGAATTAATGCTTTTTTATGCATGAATTCATGATGATTCATGTACCATAACTGTAGCTTTATCCACAATGGGTGGTAAAGACCAATTTTTTTGTGAACAAAGAAAACATCATGATCATGCCTAATAAATCATAATTCATGATGATGTACTCATCTTAGTTAATGTTTTAATTAAGGTGTTGTTCATCCATGAAGTCATGAATGAAAAACGTTGAACTCGTGATTCATGAGATAGTAATGCATGAATTAATGCATATTTCATGCATGAATTTATACATGAAGTCATGATAATTCATGTACCCTTACCGTAAAGTGTTACCAGTTTATTTATATAGCACATTTCCTGCACAATGGTCATTCAAAGTGCTTTACATTAAAACAAAGTAAAATAATTATGAAGAAAAATAATAACAAAAATAAAAAAAGCAATTTTTAAACTTTTAAAACTATTTTAAAAAATGTACTTATTTAAAATTAATTGAAAAACAGTTAGAAACAGAAAATGATTTTACAATTACAATTACATTTGAAATTTTGTCATTTCAATAACTATGTAATAACTAGGTACTAACTCTGAACCTACTCCATGTAGTTACCTTGTGTTACCAGAACTTTCTTAGATAAATACACTGTAAGTACACTATAAGTACATGTTAGTACACGTACTGTAAAATAAAGTGCAACCGATATGTCTACAAATGTTTTAACCAAACTTAAGCACTGCAGTATTTTGTATGCATGTCCTGCTGTGTCATAATTTCTAATTTTAGGATCTCTTTGTTTTTTTTTTTTGTTTTTTTTTTACACTTTTGTGTAAAGTGTTTCCATTTTCTCATTTTAGTACTATTCTGAAGAAAGTGAGCCTGCTGGGGAAAGACTTGATACAAAGTTAATAGACAATTTTTGCTGAAATCCATTGTGCTGTTGTTGTTAACAGGTATGGTTTATTTGGACAGGTGAGAGAGTGAGAGGAAGCTGTTCAGGAGCACATCAAAACTCCAGAGAAAGAGAGGGAGGAGCACAAGCTTTCTCTTCTTGAGAGAATGCTTAAATACATTCTTCATTAGCCAAGAGAAAGCAGTGGGAAAAAATGGGTACATGGGTACAACAACACACAGACTGTTTGTTGTTGTCTCTGTGTACTGGAAGCTGATGTCACTAAAACAAAATACTTGGCAATAAAGCCCTTTCTGATTCATTACAGTTTTCAGTATCTTTTTTAAATGTCATATTGCCAATGAAACAACCTAATTTCTGTAGTTTATTTTTGTGGTGCAAGTTGTATACATTATTTTTTTTGTGCGTGTAATTTGTTTGTAAATAAGTACTTTCCTGTACATTTTGTATTTTTGTTTTGGATATTCACGTGTAAATAGAAGTACTTGTGTACGTTATTTGTTTAATGCAGCTTATACATTTTTTCTCAAAACATTCTTTTATTATTTCATCCTGTAAAAATGTTTTTACACATTAAAACAAATTGCTCTATAATTAAAAGTACTTTTTACAACCATTTACTACATAGTTTAGGTTTAACATCAGAAAAACAGCATCAGTTTGAGCTCGGCGCTGTCTCCATGTGTTCTGGGGTCTTCAGGAGGTGAATCTCGTGGTGAATGGCCAGCACCTCCTCAGAGACTCAGAGGACAATGTGGTGGACCGTGGAACGAGGCACATGTCCAACACTCTGGAGAGCATCTTTATGATGTACCACTGGCGGACAGAAGAGAAACACCAGGGTCTGGATTGTGGCACTTCTCAGAAGATCCAGCAGCTCTGTTAGGCCCTCGCTGCTCAGCACAAAACCATTAAACACCTGTCCAGCAAATAAACCATGCCTGTTAACAACAACAGCACTGACACAGTCAGCTTTATCCTGCAGTATGTCACAGGTCGGAGCGGACCACAGATGTCGGGAGTCACGCCCCTTCCTAGTTTCCACCTCGAGGAGGTCCCAAGAACACCCCAATGACCAGACACACGAGAGACGGTAAGTAAATTAAAACAAACTCTATTAAATTACTAAAAAAAAAAGGTATGGGGAAGGGGGGAAGGGAGGCTAAAATCCAACTCTCCAATTGGAGAGTAACAGTCTCGAGTCTCTTAGACTCCGTCACGGGAGATCTCAGGTGAGTCCTTCACTCCTCTTTCCTTCTAGCTATGTGAAGACAATCAGCTTATTCACAAGTGCCCCTTAGTTCTGGCTTGCAGGACGACTGTCCAGGGCCCTCTTCTTTCCTGGACGTAACAGATACAAGTGGTAAGTATTGAGAGTTAGAATGCACGATGGATACCTGCTGCTACTCGTGGCTAACTCCGAGGCGGCCCAGCGGGTTGGACTCCCGGTCGTCCAGATGCTGGTGGAGCTGCACAATGGCTGCCGGGATCCGACTTTAGCTTTGGGCATAGGGTAAGTACATCAAAGGTAACTGGGACTTCACTTGGGCATACAGGCGAGTGTACAACACAATATGCTGGCTTTAGCTTTGGGCATAAGGTAAGTAAATCAAAGGTAACTGGGACTTCACTTGGGCATACAGGGAAACAGGAAGTGATGTAACTCACAGACCTTTGAGGAAATAGACGTCAGGCGTTCCTTTTCTAAGGCTTCAACCAACTGCTGATAGAGATGCGGATCGAAAGCTGCTGCTGCGTTGGGCCGAACACGGCCTCCGCTGGTGTCACACACAGGTAAGTTGTTTCACCCGGGGTGTGCTACACTGGGTGGGTCGAACGCTTCCCTCTTCTTTCTTCCAACCGACAGGGCAAGAGGTCAAGACAGGGGCAAACCTTTGAAGAACTCCACAGCAGATAATAATACACGCACAGCTGATTTCCTCCTACAGCAGCCAACTCCTCACCGTTAATCCTTCCCACTATATCCACACTGTTCTTACTTGAAATTGTTTCCCGCCACCGTCACGTGGGGAAGAAGGGTCAGGATGTCGTCGACGGCATATAATTGGAGATGTTTTCTTCGCCCGCCTCAGTACTCACTTCCTTCGCAGGATTTCATCGGGCCTGAAAGGTGGTTGTTGACGACACAAACACAGCACCACACTGCAATTTTCAAGTGTATACACTCACAGCGAAGGACAAAGTCTCACCCACTGCACTCCACACACTCTTGGTGAATTGGCGCTCACATACTATGCCACAAACTCACAAAAAGGCTCACAGATAGTTCACTCTAGATGATAATGCTGCTGTACGATGGTTTAGGGTACTCACACCGTTACTAACACGAGGTCTCTTTTCCCTCTTCTTTCCAGCTCCTGGATACTTCTCCTGCTGTTATGTGACCTGTCGAGAGGGCCTCCTTCGGCGATACTTCCGGTGAGTCTTCCTGTTTTCAACCACTCAGAATTTGTTACAGATGTCCATAGAGCATTTCACAGTTAGGTAGACATCCCAATATACTCAGCCCGGTTTCTGTTTCTGCCAAACCCATGTCTCCGTCTTCGCCCAGCCAACAATATCCTCCTCCTTCTTTCCGCTGCACTCGCCCAAACACTCCAACTCACTCGCCGTATCGGCTAGAATAAAAAACTCCTCCTCTGCAGTTTCTGAGGCCCTCTTTATACTCCTCCTTCTCTTCACACTGCCCAATCCATGATCGCCCCGCTCATCTATCCACCTGCGATCAATGAAACCCTGATTTCCTTTCCCGGAGTTCCCGGAAGTAACCGGTGTTTGAGGATTATGGTCCGGGCGGAACCGATCTCCGTCACTTTTAGTTCCGCCCTTACAAAGTCACTCCGTGACAAGTACAGGGGTCTGCTCTGATTCAGAGAAAGAAGGACAAGAGAAAAAGTTTAGCTCCATGACAACGTAATTAGTAGAGAAATATTGAGATACTTTAGTACACTACTTTTAGTAACTACCAATACCACATTGGGGGAAAACTACTAGTCATATTTTAAAACCTTAGCTAAAGGGACAGTTCACCCAAAAAATGAACATTATAAACCTGGAACAACTTAAAGGTGAGCAGAGCATCATAGAATTGCCATTTTTGGCTGAACTAAGTAGAAGTATTATCTTGCATACTCTAATATACTTAAGGTATTGAGAGTAAAAGTAAAGGCATGTACAGTATTGTTTTGAAAAATAATTTGTCAGGATGGTTTTACTTTAATATTACTTCTGCAATACTGTGTATGTTGCAGTTTACTTCTAAATATGTTCAATGTTATTCAAATTAAAGTTGCCTACTAATACACTGTTGGGTAGTTTAATCTACAACAATGCATCATGTTGTAAAATACCATATTTTTGTAGTGTTGCTGTCTGTGAGAAAAACAAAACGTAGTACTTTATATTTGTATATTTGAGTAAACTTAACTAATGTTCTTCCATAAAGTCCACCTCTGATTAAAGTAACAACATTTATTGTCCGAATATTAAAATCAAACAGAGCACTGTTCACACTATGCACTTTTTTCAGTTTTATTTTCATGCTTAACCTCTTAATTAAAATGGGATGCAAAGGTCTAAATTAAGTGCATTTTACTTCAGTCAAATTATATGCCAGTGTGGTAATAAAAATAATCTTAATGCAAATGGAAAACAAGATTATTCTGAGTGTCTATTACTAAGTACAAATATAATGTAACTCCGCCCTTCATAGACAAAATGCACTTAAAATATTATTATTAATATTATTATATATATCAGAGAGCTGCAAGGGTCCGATTTTGTAAATCCGCACCCGCCCGACCCGCTTAAAATAGAACCGACACCCGACCAGCACCCGAAATCAAATCAGTTCAGCCAATCACATTAGACACACTTTTTTTTCGAATTTTATTGCCAGATCATACAGAAGTTATTTATGGAAAACTCTTTTTAAAAGATATTCATTTTTTGTACATTTTATCTTAATTTTGATCAATGTTTATCAATCAATTGCCCGTATTTAATAAATAAGAAGCAAATATATAGCAGACAATGTAGCTAATAACCTTAGTGTAATTGACAGAATTACTAAAAAATATTTAGCTACCTAAAAGTTAAATATTTTTCGTGTCATGAATGCATGTCTATTTCCCTCATATTAAATATAAAACGCATGTGGAAGGATATTTTTCCAATGTCTGGACTCCTTTATTAATGGAGTATATACACAGATGTTTCAATATATTGGTATTAAATGCATTTTCTGAGAATTTATATTTCACGTTTTTACTGCAAATGTCGAAATACGTGCTCTTTGGTCCATCAATGCTTGAGTCACTGATCACATTAGAATAAAATATCTCATAGTAAAATACCAAATTGACTGATTTATGAATGTATATGCATAGTTCTCATCCGTTGGAAATACAGATAAACGCTTTCATTTGTTATATTTTTGATCCTGAAACAAAACAGAACAACATTTAAAAAAAATTATATATAATTTATATATATATATATATATATATAAAGAAAAAAATCAGCTGTTTGATCTTTTAGGTCTGTTAACTAATGACTCATGCAGCCGTTAGCGGTTGTGATTTTTTTTAAAAATTGGAACTTAGGCCTATTTTTACATTTGCACGTGACCGTTTTGAACCAGTGTTTAGACCCGTGGTTCCCCTGTGTCCGACCCAACCTGCACCCGTATCTGACACAGTTGGATATTTTTCACCCGTTTCAGCCAAATTTGGATACGGATACCCAAACCCGTGCAGGACTCTAATATATATATATATATTTTGCCCATGAGATACCATAAAACGATTAGCTATTACTTCATTAATCTAATGTTCTGCCAGTTTTCACCTGTGATATTATAACACTGAGAAAAATGTAATTTGTATTGAGTCTTAAGTATGCAGACAGCTTTTTAGAAGGAGCTGTTGCCATGGTGAATCGTAATATCGGCGCTCCATTGATAATGGCTTTTTATAGTTGTGGTGCACGCACTTAACCCAGAGTCAGTCAATTTAGAGTTGATTAAACCAGCTCATTTCAGCTGTTCTGTAACCGAATACTTAGGAGTCCTCTCTGTGCAACAAATTTCAACAGGGTACCTTTTGTTAGACAAATGCTTGTAGTCTTTATTACATTTACAAAACACTTCAAACATTACAGGACACTTCTATGGTTGCTTGCTGGGGGACCGAAGATACCTATGTGATGACACCCTTCCCTGATCCTGAACCCAGACCACAAGCTATGCATTGTCCAGTATATGCATCATACCTCTGTGGGTCTCCCAGCCCTTTCTAATTCAGTCACAGCAGATGTGGTCTCTTCATCATCATCCTAGAGTGGAAATATGCATGTTACTTTGTCTGGCAGACAAAGTGAAAGATCTAGATGCATAGAAGCAATTGGTTCTTAAAATGCATCACTAAAAATTGTGACAGACTGTGTGGTTTCAGGAGGATCCAATAATACAATGCGTCCATCAGCAACTGCAAAAAAATGTGCAAATTACTAAAATATGACAGACACTGAATAAAGGCATTAGGAACATGCAAGGAAAAACAGATTACTGTATACAGCATATGCTGTAAAATAGAATATGTATGCATAATGCACAAGTGAAACAATGACTGCATTTGGGAAGCATTTAGCCTTCTTCCTAATGACAAGAGTTAATGAACGTTTTGTCCAAATGTATGACCAAATAATCATAAGTACTAATATGGTATACCTACATTGTGCCAAGTCACTTCAGTTGTTGTGGGAGGAAGCAAAGTCTGACGAAGTGCCCACTGGAATACCATCTACCACAGGGCGACCTTTATTAAGTGATAGAGCCAACTCCTCAGATTGGGTGAGAGGAGGTGGAGGTGGACCCCCGCCAGTTAGACCGGCCTCAGCCTTCTTTCTATCAGCTATATAGGAAGAATACTGTAAAAGAAACTTAAGACATTGATCTTACAACAGTTAAAATAAAATATTACCTTTTTGGAGAATGTTTTTGTGTTTCATTTTGACTTGGGAAAGAGTTATTTTGGCTCCAAAAGGATAACACCTTATAAAACAAGAGGTCTAAATATTTCTAGTCAATATACATTGCACTGTATTCTTAAGAAACTGATGTAGAGAAAAGTAAATGCCTGTTGAGTCATGCCACATGCTCAAAAAGACAATTGTTCAACTTTGCAAATTAAGGCAAGCATATTTAAAATGTAATGATAAAAAAACTTACGCATTTACGCTGTCAGTTATTATTTTGCCAAGCCAATTGTCTTTCCCTCGCATATGCAGCTGTATTGCTTTTTTTCATTATAATGGGCTTGAACTCTTCATAAGCCAACATTAAAACTTCTAACTCCGCCTTGGAGAAGTATGCGGCACGTAACCTTTCACCCTTAGTTTCCATGGTGACTCCTGAATTCGGCGTTCCATTGAAAATGCCTTTATATGTTCGCCGTGCGTGCGCATTAACTCGAGGTTATTAGCAGCTGGTTGATTAAACTAACTCGACACTGGTGTTTTGGAACCGACATACCCTGAGTAAGCAGGTTTTGGGTTAATCAACCCAGAGTTCAGGGTTAATAAGATGGTAAGTTAACCCAGCCTTCTGGAATACACCCCTGAACGCACTTTCCTTCCTATATAAGTGTTCCATGGCTGGGCTGTGTGATGGGAGATAGGTGTTTGTGAGGTGGTTATCTTGGTCCCCAATGCTCTCCTGCTGATTCTTGCTGCTGGAGTGGAGAGTTTGTGGTTGATGTCTGAGTTCCGAAGTTGTTTAATAAATGTGTCTGTGTTTCTACTATTCTTGTCTCCTTGCATCTTTTATTGCATTCTGTTTTTAAAGTATAACACCCACCCACTGATGTGCAGACACAATCTTGGTTTATTAGAATTAAAAGTTATATTTGGTTGAATTAGAAACCGGAACCTCTGCAGTCCAGATGCAAAAAATTAATCAGTAGACCACTCATTAAGATGTTTCTCTACTGTATGTGTTCATCTCCTGACTCACACAATTCCAAGACTGATAGTGGCAGATGTAGAGATTTAATTACTATATTATGTGATATATCTGAGTCACTTAATAAGTCTTCAATAATGACCGTTTATCAAAAAAAGGATTTAAAAAGAATTTTTATTGTTCATGAAATAAAATTTTACTAGACTTATTATTTAGAACTAACTTTATGTAAAAATTCCCATTCAAATTATTATTTCAGCTATTACAAAGTTGATAGGCCTACAGGAATTTATTAGCAGAATAACATTTGGTACACATTCCAATTAACCTCGCCAAATTGGCCATCTTATCTGCTAATCAAAATAAGAACACAACATGATAATGGAGGAGGATAAAGAGGACATGTGTGGTTGTTGTGGTAGTTAATATCGATGGTCACGGCCGCTTTCATCAATCCAAAGGCTTGCACCATACTTCTGCAATTTGATGGTATGATTGGCAGTAACGATAAAAGACCTGTCGCTGGGGATATGGAAATTTTGGCAGATGACACCACTGCAGACATTGTCGTCCTTTTCATCTTCCAAAAGGACAGAGGCATAGATGGCGCCTTCCCCGGCAAAGTTACATGTTTCGTTCTGGGGCAGGTGAATGTAACGGATCCGGGAGTCTGGTTTAAAAACCATCTTCACATCACTGGAAATGTTCCCTGATACTGATGGTCCAGTTTTTGATGCTGTTCCTTCTATTCCTGCTCCCACATTTATCACCATTTCTTCCAGCCTCATTGTATCCACTCCATAGAAAATCCGAAGATGCTTCCCAGTTGCGTTGGCCACGTGGGTATTTGAGCGTGAAGTCTCGTTTCCCATGTTTTTGAATTGGAGCTGGGAAGATCTGAATTTTGAAAGAAAGAAACAACGTAATATTTACAGAACACTTAAGGGTTGTTTTGATTTAAATCTTTTCAATCTTGGAACTTTTTTGTCATTCTGTGGCAGGATTTGCACTCTGCGCATAAAAGATATTTGTCTATATGAATTAGTGCTTGGGAATTCTAACCTGTGATTGCTTCAGAGTAGGGCTGGGACAACGCGTCGAGGTCATCGATGACATCGACGCAAAAAATACGTCGACACAAAATATGCGCATCGATTCGTCGACCTGTTTCTATTTCTCTAAAAAACGTTTGCAAAATGTTCACCTTATGAGCGCAGAATATACGCGATGGCCAGATCAACATTCTGTCCAATGTTATATAACCAATCCAGGGGTTTTTCTGCATTGATCTTTTTTTTTGGCGGCTGTCAAAGCCTTATTTGATCGGTAGTGATGTAGAATAGAATGACTGCTGACAGGGCGCGTACGAGAGAGAGACCCGGCTGAGAGCGCAATCACAGTCTTCAAACAACACGAGCGCTTCTTGCTCTCTCTCTCTCCCTTGTGCATATTAATCAAAATCATTAAACACGATAGAAAAAGGGCGAAACACCAAAGTTTCACGTGCTCTCGCGCACTCACAGTCTTCAAACTACACGAGCGCTGTCTTGCTCTCTGTCTCTCTCTCCCTCGTGCATATTAACCAAAATCATTAGACACGATAGAAAAAGGGCAGAACGCCAAAGTTTCACGTGGAGCATTCGGAAATTTGACAGGCTGCTGGCTGCCACTGTTAATTATTATTATTTATTTTATTTTTTTGGAAAAGCACTCTCTGTATTAGCTTAAAGCCCTCAAGTTAACATTGGTTACTGTATTCTTTCAATTGCTCTAAACAAGTATTTTGGGTGAGCTTTTTTATTGAATGCTAGACATCAAGTTGTTGTTATTTTCATCTGAAAGAAGAACTTTTTTCAGTAAGCTAGGCCCTATGTGTTCAGTAAGCTTGTTTCAGTAAGCTATGTGTTTTCAAGGCTTCAAGGTTTTATTGAATGCTATCTCTATACAAGTGCAAAGTAATGCATTCTTAGTCAGTCTTTTATTTTGTAATTTTTAGAGCAATAAACATGTATTGCAATGTTAAGGAATTCGTGTTTTTTTCATTCAGATATGTAAATCATGTATAAATTGTTAGTAGTCAATTAATGGGGAGATAATCAAAATCGAATCGGTCTGAAAAAATTAATCGTTAGATTAATCGATGCATCGAAAAAATAAATGCTAGATTAATCGTTTAAAAAATAATTGTTTATCCCAGCCCTACTTCAGAGAAGAGTATATCATTTGTTATATTGTCTTAACATCAGATCATCATCTGGCAGTATACATTTTTAAATGCAGGCTCCATTATTATTGACAAACCCAACCAAATAAACATCAAGTATAGAAGCAATTTTGTAATTTTAGTTAATCTGTGATGGTATCTTAAAGGTGTAAAGATGTAAAAGTAAAGTGAAAATATAAAGAAACAGTTCATTATGCTGCTTTTACATACAATATCAAATAGTGCGAGCTCTATAATCAAGAATATCAAATAAATACTTACTGCAGATATGAGAGAAAATAACTGTTGTATATTTAGTTCAGGAGACAAATGTTTCCTAGTAGCAGTTGGTTCAACAGGTGACTGGCAGTCAGTGTGTGCAGGAATCCACAACAAGCAGCTTCAAAACTTTATATAGGTAACAGAGAGCTAAAGAAAAGACTTACGCCCACAGCAGATGACGTATTTTTCACTGATCTGTTGTAACCTGACAAAGTGCACATTTTGCATTTTAGCTAGTAAGAGAGTTCAGAGAAATAGCAATGGCAACATGATACCATTGCACAATCATGTTACATAATTATGAAAAAGAAGTGTTGTTGACAAAAAGATTATTTTATGCTCAAATAAGAAAAATTACTGCTTTCAGGCCAGGCACACACTAGTCCTTCCAAAGGCTGTTTGTTTAGATAAGAGGATAAAAAGGTTTTATCCTATGAGAAGTATCATGTCATTCATGAGTTCATGTAGATCAGAGATAGGTGAGGTTGATCAGAGTTGGAGCTAAAACCCTGCTTTATTGAAACATAACACTAAAGATCCAGCAGTATAATTAACCCTGAACATATCACTATTAAGTTTCATCTGACCATAGAACATTGTCCTGTATGATGATTCCAGACGTGTCTGACAACTGAATATGCTGGAGTTTGTTTTGGAATGAGTTAAGAGGAAACCCTCGCAAAACAACGTGCTGATTAGATTAGATTCAACTTGCACATGTAGGTACAAGGCAACGAAATGCAGTTAGCTTCTAACCAGAAGTGCAATAAGTAGTAAGTAGAGAATATAAAAGGTCTACAATACATTCTCAGAAATAAAGGTACAGTGAGGGTACAATTAAGTACTTTAAGGTACAAATTTCACAAATGTGCCAGCAAAGGAACAAACATGTATCCAGCTGAGTAACGAAAAAGGGTACACAATGAAATATGCATGGTGAAAGGTACATATATGTACCCTTTGAAAAGGTCATATAAAGTAATATTTAAGGTAAAACATTCACAAATGTACCATTAAAGGTCCTATCATCTTCCCATTGGGTACTTAGAAGTACCTTTAGGGTACACATCCTGTAGGGTACAAAAAAGTACCTTATTCAAGTCAAAGGGTACACTTCCTGTGGGGAAGCAGCTACTTATGCGTGCCTTTTCTAAGACGGATAGGGCCTTTGTCATAATTTGTAAATGTGGTATGCTGAATAATCCTCTGCACAGCAACATCTCCAGTTTTGAAATCCTAGTGTTGGTACTTTTAGAATAAAGAGTTAAAAGTTGTGGTGTAGAATTAACACTAGCTAGTGCAAACAGCCCCCTCTGGCGGAATAAATACGCAGAGTTACCTTTATTAACACTGTTGAGTGTTATATTAGTCACATCCGGGACTCGTGTGCTCATGTGCGTCTGCCTGTTCCATCTGAAATATTTTTCACAGACGCCATTTTCTTTTGCTCGCGATGCGGCGCATGTGAGGATGGAAAACGGAGGAATAAAGTATTTAATCTTATTCATAAAATGTGTTTTATACTATCATATCGTTTTATAACCATATTTATTTGCTGTGTGTGCATAAACTTTTCTCAACGACATTTCCTTTCAATCGCAAAGCAAGAACAGACGAGGATGTCATTTATTTTCTATGAGGGAATTCTGAAAGTAAGTGTTTTTATCTCGTTTAAAATATGTATATTGATTTATAGCGATATTTATGTGCTGTTTTCCAAAACTTTTTCTCAAGAGAGATATTTTTTCACTCATGATGGGGAGAAGATGGGGAATTTGGTTTTATCAAAGGAGAACACCATAAGTAAGTCTTTTACCTTGTTTACATGTATTTTATAAGATATTTTTTTTTATTTTATGACAATATTAAAATGCTGTGCGCACCTAAACAAGCCTAACCGTCTCACAGATTTGAACAGCTGTGCAGACGCGGAGTCTGCTCAGGGAAGGGAGAGACCAGAAGTAACTTAAGCATTTTACCTCATTTAAAATATCTATTTTATAACATTAGATTGATTTATAGGAACATTAATACCTTATGTGCTCCTACACTTTCCTCAGAGAGATATTTTCTTTCACTCGAAGCAGAGGAGTAGTGGAAATTGGTTTTTAACAAGGAAAACACTGAAAGTAAGTGTTTTATTTGTATGTACTGCATTTACTGTATGTATTTCATAAAATAATATAATGTAATAATGATATTGTTATGCTGTGTGTGCCTAAACAATCTGAAACATTTCTCACAGATTAAATTTGATGTCAAATCAAACCCAAATCTAAAATAGCAATATCATTACTGTAAGTTAAGTTAGTTGTTTCTTGCATGTCTGTCTTGTGACCAAATTTTGTGATTACATTAAGCATTAATTTAATAAGTTTTCATAATGTTGATGTGTTGTATATATATGTATATATATATATATATATATATATATATATATATATATGTATGTATGTATGTATGTATGTATGTATGTATGTACGTGCTTGTTTCATATATTTATATATTTTCATATATATTCATTTTTATATATTTGTAAATAACTTTTCAATAAACGGTACTCAAACTCTATACTGCATGAGTTAAATTGTTAACCATTCAAAGTGAATTTGTGCCCTCACAAGACTTGGCGTATGACACATGGGTAGCATGAACTACAATTTTTTTTTGGTATGCTTGTACTGTCATTTATTTTATGTGCTGTCCCATTTATGTGCATTCATTTGATAGACAGAGCTCTGCCTCAGTGCATTGAGATCAACATGGAATTCAGGAATCACAACCTATTTTCCAGTAAGACAGACTTCTTTGTACAACAAAAATCTTCTTTTACAAAAAACAACCTCTTCTTCAGCTTTGATCACGTACACCCCATTTAAACAACTGCATTGATTTGGACATAAAAACGATGGTAACCAATGAAGTCCATTGTTAGAAGAAAAATCCAGAAATGTTTTCCTCAAAAAACATAATTTCTCTCCCAGTGAGGAAAGAAAGACAAGGATATCTTGGATGGCATTTGGTGAGTAAATTATAAGGAAATTTTCATTTTGGGGTTAAATAATCCTTTAAGCATACAATGAACACTCACATTAGCTTTTAGTCAATATAAAGCGTTAGGTTATGTTCTTTCATTGCAGTAAGTAATGCATTCATAAAGTGATTCTTTATTAAAGTTGTTTAAATGTGAAAAACTTTGTTTATTCAAGTTTATTGCAAACAAAGATTGTGGTGTGTTGTCGTTATTTTCTTTCCAGTATTTTAATTTGTACTGTTTAACTTTTAAATCATTGATTGTGGAAAAAAAAAACATTGCTTTCTTTTGCTCTCATTCTTTTCTTTTTATCAAGGACATGTTTGCCACTTTATAGGTACAAAGGCATCGTCGCTGGGGTGGTAACCCTAACGAGAACAAATTGGTACCATCTAATGGGGTACATTTTTCTAATGTGGATTAAGGTACAAATGTATTGCTAAGGTACCAAATTGTCTCTCAAAAGGTACAGTATAAAAGGGTACAACTCTGTACCTATGACAAGGGTACCATTGCTGTACCTCGAGGGTACCACCCCAGCGATGATTCATTTGTACTCTCAAAGGTACATATTTGTACCTAAAAGGCAAAAACTGTAGGGGTACTTCTTTGTATCCATTAATATGGTACAAGTTTGTTCCCTTTGGCGGTACTTCCCCAGCAATGAGCATTTGTACCTTTTTTTTGTACCTTTATTTCTGAGAGTGTATGTACAATAACTATACAGAATAGATAAGTATTATGAACATAATTTACAGATTTTTTTACTATCAGCATGATTTACAGATAGGTGTACTATGAACATACTATACAGATGGATTATGTAAAACTGTATGTACACTATAGGCAGGACTATGAACATATGAACATAATTACACTATTGCTATGGACAGTAAAGTGCATAGAAAATATTTATATTTTTCTCCTGAAGAGCCTTCCGGAGGGCAGGAGGTCACAGTCTTAAACAGTCTGTGGTCAGGGTGAGAGGAGTCCTTGAGAATGCTGCGAGCTCGATGTAGACAGCGTTTCCTCTGGATGTCCTCAAGAGCAGGAAGTGGTGTCCCTGTGATGCGTTGGGCAGTTTTCATCACCCTCTGCAGTGCCTTGCGGTCAACCACTGAGCAGTTCCCACACCAGACTGTGATGCAACTGGTCAGGATGCTCTCAATCGCACAGAAGTTCACCAGGATGGCTGAAGACAGCTGGTTCTTCTTCTGTTTCCTGAGGAAGAAAAGGCGCTGGTGAGCCTTCTTGACCAGGCTGGAGATGTTTGTGGCCCAGGACAGGTCCTCCGAGATGGTGATTCCCAGGAACTTGAAGCTGGAGACACGTTCAACAACCACCCCGTTAATGTGAATGGGGTCATGCATGTTTTCATTTCTTCTTCCTGAAGTCCACAATGAGCTCCTTAGTCTTACTGGTACGATCTGATCTGAAAAATCAAATCATATCTGTAACTCAAACTCCATAATATGATCTGAGTCATGAGTTTTGCTGCTGATCTTATCTTTCATGTGAAATTACTTACCCTCATTAACTGTAACTTGCTGTAAGGGAAACAGGTCAATTTAGCTCAAAGGGAATAATTTAATAATTTAAAGGAAATTTGAACAGAATCACTGTTTCACGGCTGATCACTGAGACGCCCTGCGATTCAGTGAACGAGCCGTTTAACATCAAATCTGCACTGGATATTAATATCCAAACTATAGTGAAAACACTATCAATTAGCACAGTAACAAGATCGGCAGTTTAAGACATTAACTTGTAAGCACAAAACACAAGATACTTCTCTTATATGAATAAGGCTTTATTAGATAAATCTAAGACATATAAACTAATCTAACACATAAAAGCACGCACGCACACATTCACACAAGTTGCAGGAAGATCGGAAGTTAGGGAAAGATGAGTTTAAGAGAATGAAAATTTGGAATCCCAAATTTGCAGCAATACGTGAAATTGCATCGGCATGAACAGCCATTAATCATTAATTTCTCAATGAGGTTAAAATTATATTAGATACACCAGTACAGATGAGAGTCTGGAGGTACTACTTGTGTCTCCTGTGTAAAGGGGTCCCCTTTGTTGTCGTTGAAAGGGGGTATCCCAAGGTAGTCGCTGAAGTGACGTCTTGGGAAGCCCGTGGTTGGGCGCTGGCTGACGATGTGGATTTGTGTGGGCTGGTTGAAGTTGAATGGGCACTCGAGGTCAGACTCGGAAACACGGCATTACAAAACTTAACTCAAAACACACTCAGAAAACAGATTCAAACACATACATACAGTATTGTTCAAAATAATAGCAGTACAATGTGACTAACCAGAATAATCAAGGTTTTTAGAATATTTTTTTATTGCTACGTGGCAAACAAGTTACCAGTAGGTTCAGTAGATTGTCAGAAAACAAACAAGACCCAGCATTCATGATATGCACGCTCTTAAGGCTGTGCAATTGGGCAATTAGTTGAAAGGGGTGTGTTCAAAAAAATAGCAGCGTCTACCTTTGACTGTACAAACTCAAAACTATTTTGTACAAACATTTTTTTTTTTTCTGGGATTTAGCAATCCTGTGAATCACTAAACTAATATTTAGTTGTATGACCACAGTTTTTTAAAACTGCTTGACATCTGTGTGGCATGGAGTCAACCAACTTGTGGCACCTCTCAGCTGTTATTCCACTCCATGATTCTTTAACAACATTCCACAATTCATTCACATTTCTTGGTTTTGCTTCAGAAACAGCATTTTTGATATCACCCCACAAGTTCTCAATTGGATTAAGGTCTGGAGATTGGGCTGGCCACTCCATAACATTAATTTTGTTGGTTTGGAACCAAGACTTTGCCCGTTTACTAGTGTGTTTTGGGTCATTGTCTTGTTGAAACAACCATTTCAAGGGCATGTCCTCTTCAGCATAGGGCAACATGACCTCTTCAAGTATTTTAACATATGCAAACTGATCCATGATCCCTGGTATGCGATAAATAGGCCCAACACCATAGTAGGAGAAACATGCCCATATCATGATGCTTGCACCTCCATGCTTCACTGTCTTCACTGTGTACTGTGGCTTGAATTCAGAGTTTGGGGGTCGTCTCACAAACTGCCTGTGGCCCTTGGACCCAAAAAGAACAATTTTACTCTCATCAGTCCACAAAATGTTCCTCCATTTCTCTTTAGGCCAGTTGATGTGTTCTTTGGCAAATTGTAACCTCTTCTGCACATGCCTTTTTTTTAACAGAGGGACTTTGCGGGGGATTCTTGAAAATAGATTAGCTTCACACAGACGTCTTCTAACTGTCACAGTACTTACAGGTAACTCCAGACTGTCTTTGATCATCCTGGAGGTGATCATTGGCTGAGCCTTTGCCATTCTGGTTATTCTTCTATCCATTTTGATGGTTGTCTTCCGTTTTCTTCCACGTCTCTCTGGTTTTGCTCTCCATTTTAAGGCATTGGAGATCATTTTAGCTGAACAGCCTATCATTTTTTGCACCTCTTTATAGGTTTTCCCCTCTCTAATCAACTTTTTAATCAAAGTACGCTGTTCTTCTGAACAATGTCTTGAACGACCCATTTTCCTCAGCTTTCAAATGCATGTTCAACAAGTGTTGGCTTCATCCTTAAATAGGGGCCACCTGATTCACACCTGTTTCTTCACAAAATTGATGACCTCAGTGATTGAATGCCACACTGCTATTTTTTTGAACACACCCCTTTCAACTGAATCTACTGAACCTACTGGTAACTTGTTTGCCACGTAGCAATAAAAAAATATACGAAAAACCTTGATTATTCTGGTTAGTCACATTGTACTGCTATTATTTTGAACAATACTGTACAAAACATGAATATGTATCCTTAAGCTATCCAATAGTTATTAAAAGACATACACAATATATATATATATTTTTTTTTTGATTGATTGATTTGTTTATTTAAGTGTCAAACACCAAGGTGCCCAGCCCTCATGGGCTTATTAGACACTACAGTAATAATTTAACAATTATCTCCAGATACGTGACGATACGTGACGCCACGTGACGTAACACAGAACCCAACATAACATAACTAAACCAATAAAAATAAGTACACATACAAATAGAGATGGCTTGTCATATGGGATACAAAATACTTTGCCGCAAATACCAGGCCTTTTCTATAAATTTGGCCAAAGCAAAAACATCATTTTCAAACAGCCAAAACAAAATCTCCCCTTCATATTTCCAAAATATATCAGGATTTTTTAACTGAATTGATTCAAAAAGAGAGTTCCTTAAGTCACAATATAAAGGACAATAAAAAGCAAAATGAAATTCATCTTCAACAACTTGGAGATCACAGAATTCACACAAACATAAATATTCTGGTGTACCTTTAAATCGACCCACTTCCACTGCCAGAGGTAAGGTACTAGTTCTCAATTGAGCACAGAGGGACCTCTGCCTTCTCTTTAGATTAAGGAAAATATAAGGTTCTGTAACATAATCATTCTTAAACTGAACATAATTTCTTAATTTTGGCTTCTTCCATATATCCTGTTTCCATTGATCTTCAAATTTACTTAACAATCCTTGTCTGACAACATTTATATTACATTGGAGATTATTTTGATACATTATATGCAAGTCAGACGCAAACAGTATTATTGAAACCTCTGCAGACCAGGGGTGAAGCTTTACTCTGTCCCAATTAAAAATTTTCCTAATTAGCCTTTCCTCTGGCAGACTGACAAGACGGTTCCACAATTGCACCATTTCACACCTTTGTTTTACAATACATGGATCCCATCCTGCATCCCCATTAACAGCTACCTTTGCTGCATATTTATGCACACCAAGAAAACACCTTAAAGCACCTTTGATTGAGTTACAATCAAAAACCTCTTCAAAACCCCACACTCCTGCAGCATAAAACAAAACTGAGTCAACCAAAGATTTATACAATTGTGTAAATGTAGAAAAACCAAGATCTGTACATAGTTTCATTTTGCTCAACACGGAACCTAATGCTCTTCCCGCAGACTCTGCTAGTATTTTCCTTCCCTCTATAAACTTCATATTTTCATCAAAAACAAAACCGAGATATTTATAATGACGGGTATACTTTAAGGGCACAGGGCCAAACTGAAAATGTATGAATACTCTGTAATTCACCTTTTCCCCGAAAATGAACAACTTGTGTTTTTTCGCTATTAATAGTAAGACGCCATTTACTACACCATAAACTCATTATATTCAGCATATTTTGTAAATTCACTTCATTTTATGCTATCAAAACAATGTCATCTGCATAAAGCAGAATATTTAGATTCATGTCCTCAATTGGCACACCAAAATTACCCTGCATAATTTCTTGAGCTAGATCATTTATATAAAAAGCAAATAAGGAAGGGGAGCGTTAGTCTCCCTGTTTCACCCCAAAAGGCGTTGGGAACCAATCCATTCTTAAATTATTGATTTGTACACAAGCAATGGGGTCTTTATAAAGGGCTTTTATAGCATTCCATTGATACCCGATGAAAGTAATTTAAACGGCAAAAGATCTCGGTTAACACAATCAAACGCCTTTTTGAAGTCAACGAAGCAGGCAAAAGTACTTTAACCCTTGTCCAAACAAGCTGTCACCACAGAGGGTAACACATAAATATGGCCCTATTCTTCCTAAAACCATTCTGTACATCTACCAACCCTCCATAAACCTCCAAAAAAGTATTAAGTCTGTTGTTAAGGACTCCATAGTACATTTTATAGACTGTGCTGATCAAACTAATCCCTCTATAGTTCAACAGGACTCTAGGGTCATCTTTTATAGATTTCGGGATGGGCTTGATAATTGATCTATTCCACTCAAATGGGATAATACCGTTTTGAAAACATATGTGACACAAACAATGTAGAACATTACACAAGTTAGGGTTCTTAAGGACCTCGTTAGGGAGATCTTCAATGCCCACAGCTTTATTTTCCTTGGCTTTGTCTATCACTTTAAGTACCTCATCTAATGTAATATCACTGTTCAGTATATCATTTTGATAGTATATTGTATTCATACCCATTTCCAGCTCTAGTTTTACTTTACAAATTTCTTCTAAGAAATGATCATCAATAAAGTTGAACTACTATAACCATATAATTCACTGTAATCTTTTTCCCACTTTTTTAATATTTGACCAAATTCATTTTTTGGGCCTAACTTATGTATTTCCCTCCGGAATTGCTGAGGATTACCAGTTTGTAACTGTTCTAATTTGAGGGCTAGGCCTATTTTAAACCTTCTTTTGAAGAACCTAATCTTTCTATCAAAATGAGTCTGGCATTGTATGAATTCACTATGCAAGGCCCTCTTCCTCTTCCAAGGTTCCCCAGGACCACATTTAAGAAACATTCTCTCTGCAGAACGCAACTTCAACCATAACTCATTTAATTCATTATTCCAATAAGGTTGTTTAACTCTGTAATATTTCTTTGTAGGACCCATTTTTTTACAGGACAATATTTCTCCATCTTAATATTTAAAATATTACAGAGATTAGTATAACACTGATCCATCTTTTCCTGATTTTCCTGTACAATCTGTAATTGACCTATTACCTCCAATAGGGCCCTACAACACATCTTTGAAGACATAAAATCAACAGGGTAATTCCTGTCTCATCTTTTTGCATGCTGTAAACGGTCAAAATTATTCTGAATATTAACTACCTCCCCAGCTTGAAAACGTAAACAAAGAACTGAATGGTCAGGGAGTCTACTATGATCATCAATCAAATTAAAACTTTCTGGACCAACCCTGTCAATAAGCTCAGAAGGGGAATAAACATTAAATCCAAGACATGTTTTCAAATCAACATGAGGTGTCACTATGCAATCAACAACAGCTTTGCCCCTTACAGAAATAGAAGTAAAGTTGTCATTTTCAGGATTTAACCTCCCATTAAGTATACATCTAGAGTCCTTAAAAAATTCCATAAAGGTATGACCATGCTTATTTACATTTGTGTCCAAAACTATTCGAGGAGCAAGGTAATCTCCTTCCACATAGTCCTTAAGCGCCCCAGTTCGGCTGTTAACATCACCACATATATAAATTGAATCCACCTGGTCGGAAACAGTATATAGCAATGCCATTAAATGGCTCAAGTAGAAATCTGCATTCCTTCCCCAGACAGATAATTCTGGGGACAGGTAACATGAAATTTAAATAAAAGAATATTGCGATTCTCTATGCTCAAAGCGTAAACAGAATATTCCATCAAATGTTTTATCAACAATGCTAACTGAATACCGCTCCAACACAGCATTTTTAACCAAGAATCCAACTCCACCCGAGGCTTTAACAGCCCTCTTATGAGCAATACAATTATGTCCAAACCAAGTAAATCCAACAAAGTCCAGTGTATCATTGCATAAGTGAGTTGCATTAAGGGAAATAAAGTCAGGGTCTAAAGATTTAAGTAGCAGTCTCCTGAGTTCACAGTTTGACAACGTCCACCCATTAACATTCCAGTGGGCTAACCAAAAAACTGTTCATTAACAAACCTGACGGGCTGGACAAGCCCTTCTCAAGCATGACCGCCATCAGCTGCCAATCCCTCTTTCGTCCCACGTCGAGGCGACTGCGTCCGCTTCGCCATGCATCCATTGGCTGCCAAGTAGAAGTCCTTCCCAACTGCATTTTCACGGATCAAAGTTCTAAAATTAAAGTCCATCATCCGTTCGGCATGTGATTTCGTTGAAGACACGTATACGTCCTTAAAGCTGTCGTTATCTTTTAGCTCCGATTTTTTGCGCAACACAGCCACTTTCTCCTGAACCGAGCTCAGCTCCACTTTAACAAGTCCCGGTCGGCCGCCACGCCCCCGCATCCGCTCCACCGCAGCGGGGCAGAGCGCAGTGTCACATCTAAGGCCAATGCGTAGCAGGTCATTCACTTTAGCCATTAAATCCTCTCCCTCTGAATGAGGAAGCCCCACAACAATCAGCAAAATATCTGGATCAAAACTCTTCTTCTTCGCCTCTTTCGTGCACACAGAATTCCCACCTCAGTGTCAAGATTTGTCTTCATGTCTTTTATTGCGTCCTCTATCTCTTTCAACACAACGTTCTGACTTTCAGACATCATCTTCTCCATCGATTCACACAACTTAACAACTCTAGAATTTACTTGCTTTTCCATGCTATCAATTATCAATCAATAGCGTTGACTTGTTTTCCCATGTCAATCTGTATGTGGTCCAATCTTGCGTTAATTGCTTTCAGTTCTTTCATCACCGCAGCACTGCTGCAACACTCGGTGTGTCATTTTTGTTGCTGTTTCTGGAGGTTCGCCCTTGTTTGTCTTGATCCCCCATAATTTTGTCCAAAATTAGGCACTTCACGCCACAGAGCGAAGGTGTAAACTTTATAATTGCAATAAGGATCCGTTTTAACCGATAAATCACGGATTTAGCTAAAGTTTATTCAAAAATTTGAAAGCATCAACACGCCAAAACGCCCACGCGGCCATCTTGGCAAATCTCTATATTTATCACAAAAAGTGATTATAAACATGATAGTCAAATGTGTGGATTACACATAAATGAATATGGAGTGAAGCGATGGACTGACATTCATTTATAAGTCTTTATGAGTTCATTAAAAGAGAGTTCTTGTGCCATTCTCTGACAAAAGATGTTCTGTGGGGACCAGAGGTTAAAAGGTCCCCTTAGGAATTTCAGTCTGGTTCTGCTGGGTGGGGGGAAGTGTTTATTACACTAATGGGTTTAGATGTGATGTCCAGCACTGCATCTTGATTACTTGCCCCAAATTTGACAATTTCTTCAAGTCAAGTTGAGATTTACTGTCATTCCGCTACATGTGTGGATATACAGTAAAAATTTATTGTGGGAAAGGGTCCTTGTTTCAGGAGCTAGGGTTTTGGATGAGGTTTTGGTGGGCGGTTAGGTGATTGAAATTGACTTCTTTCAAAGCCTAGGGGAAAAGATGTTGAGAAGTCTTGCAGAGTGGACCCTGATGCTGTGGTACCGTCTTCCTGATGGCAAGAGCTAAAAGAGACTGTGGGAGGTATGGGCCGAGGTCCTTCACAATACTGTTGGCTTTTCTGGAGCACTGTTTGCATCTGTGTTCACTTAGTGATGCGGGTTGGGGCAGGTTAATAAATTGGTACTTTATTGCGGGGCAGGTCACTAAAAACAAAATTTTAAAAAATCCATTTATGTTGCATGGAATTTAGTGGTTTAAATTTGTATTATTTCAAGAGATTAGTTGATTTTCAGTTCGGTCACCAAAATGATTGGCTCACTGATTCGTTCAGCGACCATTTCTTCATATTACACAAATATTCCAGCAGTTGGCGAAAAAGAGTGTCTGATGTGTTATGTCTGAATTCAACGAACGTATTTACTTGTGACAAAACTGATTTGGCTTTATTAAAGTGTGTGTATGATCGCATTAAATAAATAGTCTAAAGAAATTGTTCAGATTAACAACGTGGAGTTATATTCTGTACTCTAAATATGAAAACAAGCGTATGTGCACTAATAACTGTGCGTTGTATCTGCTGATTGCTGATCGAGATTTACATGCTTGCCCAACTGACCCTGTATACTCTTTCATTTCATTCATGAATGAGATGTATCAGTTCATTCAACTCGTTCACGAATGAGAAGATCACATATATATTTTTTATTCTTTTCAATATCAAAGCATTAACAGCATATGTTTAGTGGGAGTAATGATGCATTTTAATTATTATGTCTGTGGTAGCTGACCAAAAGGTTTTATCCTATGAGTAGTATCATGTCATTCATGAGTTCATGTAGATCAGAGATAGGTGAGGTTGATCAGAGTTGGAGCTAAAACCCTGCTTTATTGAAACATAACAAATATGAGTAAAGAAGCACAGTTATGTACCTCCGGCAGAAAAACAGGCTCACAACACTAAAGATCCAGCAGTATAATTAACCCTGAACATATCACTATTAAGTTTCATCTGACCATAGAACATTGTCCTGTATGATGATTCCAGACGTGTCTGACAACTGAATATGCTGGAGTTTGTTTTGGAATGAGTAAAGAGGAAACCCTCGCAAAACAACATGCTGATTAGATTAGATTCAACTTTATTTTTGCACACTTCTTTGACATCTTTGCACCTGAGGCAAGCTTATCAATCCTCTCATCTCATGTACACTTAACTGTGACGTCAGATTCCGGCTTTACAAATGGTACGTTGATTATGGGAATTGTGATTGGATGGAATTGTCCTTCTGCCTTCTCTTATTGGATGAAATTAGTTTTTCTCTAAAATATACTATGAGGTGATTTGCCAGTTTTATTAGGTTATTCTGTATGTATGTATATATATATATATATATATATATATATATATATATATATATATATATATATATATATATATATATATAGGCAAGGCAAGGCAAGTTTATTTATATAGCACATTTCGTACACAATGGTAATTCAAAGTGCTTTACATAAAAAGTAAAATAATCATGAAGAAAAATAATAACAAAAATAAGACAATTTTAAAACAATTTTAAAACTTTTAAAATGATTAAAACATTTAAAAACAGTTAGAAAATGATTTTACATAATAAAATAAAATAAAATAGTGAAAATATAGTGCAATCAGTTCACACATTGCACAGTGCTCATTCAATAAATGCACAGGTAAAAAGATGCGTTTTGAGTCTAGAATTAAATGTGACTAGTGTTTTAGCACATCTGATCTCTTCTGGAAGCTGATTCCAACTGCGGGCAGCATAGTAACTAAAGGCAGACTCCCCTTGTTTTGTGTGAACCCTTGGTATTTCTAACTGACTTGATCCTAGTGATCTGAGTGGTCTGTTAGGTTTATATTCAGTGAACATATCTGCAATATATTTCGGTCCTAGGTCATTTAGTGACTTATATACGAGTAAAAGTACTTTAAAATCAATCCTAAATGTAACTGGAAGCCAGTGTAAGGACCTGAGGACTGGTGTGATATGCTCAGATTTTCTGGTTCTAGTCAGAATCCTGGCAGCAGCGTTCTGGATGAGCTGCAGCTGTCTAATGGTCTTTTTGGGAAGGCCTGTGAGGAGCCCATTACAATAGTCCACCCTGCTGGTGATAAAGGCAGGAACAAGTTTCTCCAAGTCTTGACTGGAAACAAAACATCTAATTCTTGCAATGTTTTTGAGATGATAGTGTGCTGATTTAGTTACTGCTTTGACATGACTACTGAAACTAAGGTCAGAATCACACCAAGATTCCTGACTTGATTTTTAGTTGTTTGACCCCTAGAGTCAAGGTATGTGTCACACTGTGACTTTTTGGGGGCGGAACCAAAAGTGGCGAAGGTTGGTTCCGCCCGAAGATGGTTTCCGCCCGGCCCGTATATTACAAACACCGGAACTTCCGGGAAATTCCGGGAGGCAAATTGGGCTGTACGAGGCACAGGTGAGGACAATAAACGCGGCGATCGTGGATTGGACAATGGAGAGAACAGGAAGGGTATAAAAAGAGTCTCAGAAATTCAAACAGCAGTTCGAGTTGAATCGTTTCAGGCCGATCCGGCGGGCAGTGTAGAGGTTTGGGCAGAGTCAGCATTGGTGAAGGCAGAGGATCTTCACGGGGTGAAGAAGAAGACAAGGACACTAGTAACTGGGCTGAGTATACAACATTTATTGATGTTTGATGAGACCATCTATATATAAACTACTGATGTGTTGGAGTCACAGTCATAGGAAGTACTCACCGGAAGTAACGTCAAGGGCGATCTCCAGCAACGGAAAACCGATGGTGTGAAGAGGATTGGACAGCTAGGAGAAGGAGACAAAGGAAGAGTGTTATCGTTCATTTGTGAGTACTATTGGACAGCGCATTGTACATCATTGGGGAGAGTGCATTATCCAGCGTATGTTGTGAGCATCTGGTAAATAGGCCAGCGGCCCCATTACGGAGCAGAGTTTTGGGTGAGCCGGGAAGTACGAGTACAGGAAGCCGCAAGCAGTCGTGACGGCAACGTTATTCCTCTGGCCCTTCATCTATCAACAACGCCCAACGAAACCCCAGGATAAGTCCTAGTAAACCGTGGTTCTGACCCTATTTCACGTAGAGTGTGTGGAGTGCAGTGGGTGAGTCCTTGTCTTTGCTGTGAGTGTGTACACTTGAAATCTTGCAGTGTTATGCTGTGGTTGTGTTGTCAGTAGCCACCCTAGACTGGATGAGTCGTGGGGGAGACCAGTGACCGTTGAGGCTGGTGAAGCGCCATTTTCATCTAAATGCCATTTTGCGACCCCTGCATGGAGACCCAAATGTAACGTCCTGTCTAGACCCTTTCAGAATACCCTGGCTCTGTGGAAGCGGTGGTGAAGAATACACATAAGCAAGACTGGTGTGAGTAAAAGCCAAAATTATACCTATATGCAAGGAGGAAGTTTTACTGTTGCAAATTAGCTGTGTGGATTTACTTTACCTGTTGTGGAGCCTCTTCAAAGGTTCACCCCGGTCCAGATCCCTTAAACTGCAAATAGAAGAGAGGAGAGGGAAGCGTTCGGGCCGGTGCGACAGTGTTTAACTTTCCCCGACGCACAGGAAATCCCTGTGGAGGCCTGCGCTACGACGACTTACTACTCCAGGTCTGACAGTTCATCTACTTACTGTATCGCAGTATTTCACCGTAAGCCCACCGCCCAGGAAAAGTATTCTAGGAGAATAGAGCCCCAGTTACCTGTGGAATACTTACCTTTGTCCATTGCTACGAATCACTAAAGGGAGAATAGAGCACCAGTTGCCTGTGAAATACCTACCTTTGTCCATTGCTACGAATCACTAAAGTGAGAACAGAGCCCCAGTTGCCTGTGGAATACTTACCTTTGTCCATTGCTACGAATCACTAAAGTGAGAATAGAGCCCCAGTTGCCTGTGAAGTACCTACCTGTGTTGTCCCCCGCAGTTTGAGTGACCTCTCTCTTGCAGTGCCATTGGAGTTCTGTGTCGCGGGTTGGCGCTCACCTCGGAGTGTGCAGAAGGGGAGGCGCCGCCCAAGCACCCTGTACGAAGAGATCGGAGGAACAAGTCATTTATCAGCCAGTCGTATGGACCCAAGTAACCGGTAGCCACTCTCACCGGATCGATTACTCATTGTGTTTCACTCTGCCTTCAGGAGAAAAGAAGGGCGCCACGAGTCAACAAAAGCCCAAAGGGACATACTAACCCTCGCCGCATAGTCCTCTCCGGCCCCTTTCTCCTCCTGCTGGACAGAGACGATAATTTTAAGATTTACCTCCCCCTCCCTGAATTATTTTAATTAATTTAAATAAAGTTGTGTTAATATTACTTACGCTTGGTCTGTCTGGTCATTGGGGTTGCTTTGAGACCTCCTCGAGGTGGAAACTAGGAAGGGGCGTGACTTGCAACATCTGTGGTCCGCTCCGACCTGTGACGTATGCATTCACCTTGAACACTTCATCTTTGTTTCCAAATGCAGTGACTTCAGTTTTTTCCTTGTTTAACTGAAGACAGTTCTGGCACATCCAACTATTAATTTCATCAATGCATTGGCAGAGGGAGTCAATGGGGCTGTAGTCATTTGGAGATAAGGCTAGGTAAATCTGGACATCATCAGCATAGCTGTGATAGGCAATTTGGTTCCTTCTCATTATTTGACTTAGTGGAAGCATATACAGGCTAAACAAGAGCAGTGCAAGAATTGACCCTTGTGGGACTCCGCAGGAAGTTTAAATATTGGTCTAAAATTGCTCAAAATTGTGTTATCAAGATTGGTATTTTTCAGGAGGGGCTTAACAACTGCAGTTTTTAGGGAGTTTGGAAATGTCCCAGAAAGAAGTGAGGCATTCACCACTTCTAAGAGATCTGCTTTTAAGCAGTCAAGCACACTTTTGAAAAAAGATGTGTGAAGTGTGTCAAGACAGCAGGTTGACGATTTTAGGTGCTGCACTATGTCTTCCAGAATTTTGCTATCAATTGTTTCAAAAATAGACATAGTATCATTTTGATATTTTGGCCGAATCTGTCTAACCTCTGCATTACTTGAGGATGTGCTAATCGCCTTCCTGATATTTATGATCTTCTCAGAAAAGAAAGAAGCAAACTCATTACATTTGCTGTCTGAGAGCATTTCACTGGGAATCTGAGACCGTGGCAAAAAGAGTACGAGTGTTATTTAAGTTACTGTTTATAAGGTTTGAGAAGAAATTCTGTCTAGCTGTGGCTAGTTTCACATTAAAAGCATGAAGGATGTCTTTATAGATGCTATAGTGAATTTCAAGCTTGGTCTTTCTCCACATCCGCTCTGCTTTTCTGCATTGTCTTTTCATAGTCTGAACTGCTGTTGATCTTCTCCAAACTGATTTCTGTCTGTTTGTTTTCTTACTGACTATTATTGGTGCAATATCATCAATAACATTCTTAACTTTTGAGTTGAAGGAATCAAGGAGAATATCAACAGAGTCTGCAGAAATGCTTGGTGTTAAAGATATAGCCTCCATAAATAGTACACTTGTGTTCTCGTTTGTGCATCTCCTTCTGACAGAGACAGATCTAGATTCAGTGGTAGCAGAGATCAATATATCAAATAAAATACAGAAGTGATCAGATAGTGCTACGTCCTTAATAACAATGGATGAAATGTTTAGACCCCTACTGATGATTAGATCCAGAGTGTGTCCACCTTTGTGTGTGGGTCCATGCACATGCTGAATCAGGTCAAAAGTGTTTAGAACCGTTATCATTTCTTTTGTAATTTTGTTTTCTGCATTATCTATGTGAATATTAAAATCCCCTGCAATTGCAAAACAGTCAAACTCTGAGAAATCATTGATAACATTTCTGTGACCTCTTCAACAAAGGCTGGAGAGTATTTTGGAGGCCTGTAAATAATAATAAACAGAATGCGTGGGGCACCTTTCAGCACAATCCCTAGATATTCAAAAGACAAGTACTGACCAAATGACACTTGCTTGCATTGATAGACATCTTTAAATATAGTAGCTACACCCCCACCTCTCCTAACAGTCCTGCAAACACTCATGTAAGTGAAGTTAGGAGGGGCTGCTTCATTTAGGATTGTTGCACTGCAGCTGTCTTCTAGCCATGTTTCATTTAGAAACATAAAATCCAGATTGGATTTTATATATATATATATATATTAACAATGAAATATGGGACAGAAAATTATTTTTTAATAATAAGTCGGGACACTAAAATTTTAGTTGAAATACGGGACTGTCCTGGGAAAAACGGGACGTCTGGTCACACCCACATGGAAAAAACCTATATGAACATATATGTTTCAGTACAGGTTTTTTATTATAATATATATATTTTTCGGCGCACAATTTTTTTAGCGGATAGGCATTTTCATCCACACGGATCTGCCATTTTGGAAGAGTGAAACCGATGTTTTGAAACCGGGTCCCAGAGTGGATATATTTGAAGACGCTGCCTTTGCGTTCCGTCTGGACGGCAAATCCGTACATTTTCTGAAAATATAACGTCATCAGCCCACGTCTCGCCCCTAGTCAAACACCACTACACTACACTACACTACACCACTACAACCTCTTAAACAGGGTGTGCCACAGGGCTCCCTAGGGCCATTATTACTTCTATTATGCCCCTCAGACAAATTATTTGCCACCACAGTTTACAGTACCACTGCTATGCCAATTATATTCAAATATACACCTCCTGCCAAACATACTCTATTCACTAGTCTCCTCTATTGTCATGCATCAATGAGTTAAAGACCTCCAAAGCTGCATTTTTTTATCTTCGCTGAATTGCCAAACTCTGTTCCTTCATCTTTCACCAAAAAATGCTAATTACTAGTACATGCATTAATTACATCTTTCCTTGCTTACTGTGATGCTTTTTTTCGGGATTACAAGTACGCTCCATCTCCAAATTGCAATATATTCAAAATTCTGCTGTGAAAATGCTAACTTGTACTAAATGGTCTGGCCATATCTGTCCTATTCTATTCAACCTCCTCTTTTATTTTTGACAGGGACAAGCGCATAGAACATTGCTTTATAAAATACATAGTAGATGCCATGCATAGAGGTTTATAGCCATGACTAATTTGCAACCCCTGTCCCTGGTTAGGCTTCTAAAATTAAAACAGAAATTACAGAGTGTCAGGGTGCGTACTAGACAGAGGACTCAGATGCAGAGTAAAGAAAAGGAGAATCTTTATTCTCGCCACAAAACACAAAATAACATAAACAATAATGAAACGCTCTGGCGCACACAGAGATCTCCGAGCTGGCGGCACACTGCGAACCACTCGCGCTGACGGATCTCTGAATTACGGATCCTTTGACGGAAAAAACAGAAGGTGAGACTGATATTGAGAATCATACAAAACACGGGCAAAGACAAAACAATCTACTCACGACGGGAGTGGGGGAACGAGCGACAGGTGGGGAAGAATCAGCTCATGATCTGCACAACCCCGCCAAGATCAGCGCTGATTGCCCAGACCATGAGCTACCGAACAGACAGGACAACACAGACCGCAGGGGAAGCTGAGACGGCACCCTGCACCGTGACAATACCCCCCACCTCAGGGACGCCTCCTGGCGTTCCCGGAGGACTCACCATGACGCTGATGAAATTGATCAATGAGAGCGTGATCCAGAATATTCCGAGCCGGAATCCAGCATCTCTCCTCCGGACCATAACCCTCCCAGTCTACCAGATATTGATGACCTCTAACCAGTTATGCCACTCCTCCAGGGCCAGCTTTACAGCTAGTAACTCCCTATTCCCAATGTCATAGTTCCGTTCCGCGGGGGTTAAACGATGAGAAAAGAAGGCGCAGGGATGTATTTTCTCGTCCGAAGTTGATCTTTGAGACAAAACTGCCACCAAACCCCCTCTCCGACGCATCCACCTCCACAATGAACTGATGAGATGGGTCAGGGGTTGCTAAAATGGGGGCCGAAACAAATAGACTCTTAAGGTTCTCAAACACAGCTTGGGCCTGCGACGACCAACAGAATCGTTTCTTTGTGGAGGTGAGATCAGTCAGAGGAAGGGCGATCTGGCTAAAGTTTGTAAAAATTGGCAAACCCCAGAAAGCGCTGGACCGCTCTACGACTATCTGGGGTGGGCCAATCAGCAACTGCCTTTACCTTGGTGAGATCCATTCGGATACCTTCAGATGAGAGAACAAAACCCAGGAACGGAACCAACTGTGCGTGAAACTCACACTTCTCCAACTTAATGAATAAATGATTCTCCAGCAGCCGCTGGAGCACTTGCCTGACGTGCTGGACATGATCGTGCTCATTCTGGGAAAAAATCAGGATGTCGTCAATATAAACAAAAACAAACTGATCGACCATGTCTCGGAGCACGTCGTTGACGAGTGCCTGAAAGCATAACTAAATACTTCGTCTTCCATCTTCCAGGTTTCTGGTCCATTACTTTTAATGCCTGTTTATACAATGACCTAACAGGTGTAATTGTTGTTTGATTGGCCTGACCCCAAACAGTAATGCAATACGATAGATCAGAAAATATCCTAGAATGCATAAACTACTGTGCTTAATGGGTATATATTGTCTTATTAATTGGAAGCAGTTTAAATTTGTCCTGATAGATGAGAATGAAACTTAAGATGAGAATATAAAGTGACCCCTAGAAATTTAAATTCATGTACCTCATCTATCTCCTTCTCATCAGTCTTTATTCTAAAATTTTCATTTACATTTCTTTTTATTGAGAAGCACAAAGAGACTGTCTTATCATAGTTCGGGGTCAGATGATTATTTCGGAGCCACTGTGATAGACCATCCATATATAATTGTGTCATCTGCATACATTTGGCATTTAACCCTTTTGCAACTGTCTGGAAGATCATTTATATATAAACTAAAAATTAAAGGGCCTAAGATTGAACCTTGTGGTATTCCGATTCGAAAAGTTTGAATAGATGACTGGGTGGTATTTATTTTAACACACTGCTGCCTGTGTTCTACATATGATCTAAGCAAAGTTATTGCATCATGTGACAAGTTACAATTTTCTAATTTATTTACAAGAATTTCGTGGTTCATTGTATCAATGGCTTTTTTCAAGTCCAGAAATACTGCTCCCACTACATTACCTTCATCTAATGTTTTATCATTTCAGTGAGGTAACAGTTTGCCAACTCTGTTGAGTACTGTGGTCTAAACCCAAATTGTTTGGCATGTAGAAGATGATTACTTTCAAGATAATCTACAAGTTGTTTGGCAACTGTTTGAAACTTTTGAGAGTGCAGGTAAAATTGGAACCAATCTATAATTCGAGACCTGGTCAGATGCTCCAGACTTAAAGACTGGAGTTATAATAGCTGTTTTCCATTGCTGAGGGAATTCATATGTTCCCTTTCGAAAGCTTCAGTTGATTCTGCGCTGCTCAGTGCATTGGGAAATGTCTTATTCATGACCAGCTGTGAATAATGTGTGTAACGCGTCGATAGGATTGACCTGGTGGTGATATAGCCTCGGTTGTTGACGTCATTGGGGCGCGTGCCCACAACACAGGGGTATAAATAGATAAGCCACAGGTGCATCAACAGGTCTTTTTTCTTCAGATCATTCTGTGCATATGTGTGTCAGGAAGACGTCGGCTACAGATCTTCGTAGGATGAGTCAAAGAAATGCTAAGTGTTTTGTTCCTTCATGCTCTCATCCTATGTATGAGCTGGATACACATGTTTACTCTTTTGTTTGTTTGGGGGAAGAGCACGCGGTTCTGGCTTTAGAGACAGGCGAGTGCAAGCATTGTAAACTGCTCTCAGTGAAGATGCTTCGTGCTCATCTGAAATATTTTCAGACTGCACCCACCTTTTCATCGGAGGGCTCTCGTGCTGATTTGCGTTGCCCTTTCGCTTGAGGTGTCACCAGATCCGCGCATCCCCTCTTGTGATCTCTAAGTGCACTCTGGTGCTTCTTCGGTTCACGAGGAGGATGATATATCTCTTGGGTCTTCGGAAAAGACCCGGAAATTGGTCGAGGAACTGCTTGAGGTGGTTACTCGCGCAGTGGACAGGTTGCAGCTTGACTGGCCACACGAACAAGAGATCCCCAAACGTAGTTTCTGTTGGGTGGTAGGAGAGAGAGACCACAACATCAGTCTCTCCCCTTTTTCGAGGACCTCCATGATGAGCTATCGAAGTCATGGAGCAAACCATATACTTCCCGCATACCAGACTGACCTGTTGAAGGACTTGTCGGCGGTACAATCGATGGGCTACAGATTTGTCTCTCCGTGCGACCAAGCAGACGGCTCGTGCCATTGGCCAATCGATGTCAGCTTTAGTCAGCATCTGTGGGTTAATTTGACGGGCATTTAGGAGAGGGAACGTTTGTTTCTTTTAGACTCTCCTATTTCTCCATCGGGCCTGTTTGGCGACTCTGGTTAATATGGTTGTCAACAGGTTTAAGGAGGTGAAGAAACATGAAGAAGCATTCATTCAGTTCCTTCCTCGCCGCACTCAAATGAAGAGGCCGTCAGCCACCCAGCCTCTCCCTGGTCCTTCAAAAACCAGGGAGGTTAAGAAGCAGAGCGTGGCGAACCGTGCTCCCCCTCATAGGAATTGGGGACAGGTTCGCCGTCCTCAGCAACCTCCCAAGCCAGACATCAGGACTGTCCTTGATAACAAAAGGAAGTTCTGACGCTCTGGCACCCTTGCTGGTGGGGGTAGTCCCTCACAGGATGGTGCGCGCTCGAGAGCTTTTCGCCCCGCCCCCTGTACCCTCACAAAACTCCTCCATCCCCGCCACTTTGTGTGATTCGGGGGGAGGCGGTTGCCAGCGAGGTATTAGATGTTCCAGTGTTTTCTGACGTCATTCAGGACATGGAACATCTAACATCCCCTCAAAAGGAAGTATTAAAATTGGTACCACTCTCAGAGAGTCTGGCAGCATGGAAACTTCTGCCGGGCATTTCTGCATGGGTGCTGGGCATAGTACAGATAGGATACAGGATCCAATTTATTCATCATCCTCCACGTTTCCATGGCGTGGTCTCCACTTCCGTGAAGCCGGAGCTGATGCAGGTACTATCTCAGGAGCTACAAACTCTTCTGGGCAAAGAGGCCATAGAACATGTTCTTCTTCCAAGGAGAGTCGGGCTATTACAGCAGATACTTCCTGGTTCCCAAAAAGGGTGGGGGACTGCGTCCAATCTTGGATCTTCGATGCTCGAACCGTACAGTCAAAGCGCTCAAGTTCAAGATGTTAACCATCAAGATTAAATTCGGCATTGCGATTGGTTCATCACGATCGAACGACGCATATTCTCATTTAGAAATGTTGCCACAAATTCCTGAGGTTCGCTTTCGAGGGCGAAGCGTACCAATTTCGGGTTCTTCCATTTGGCCTAGCCTTATCACCCCCGCATTAACACAAAATGCATGGATGCAGCACTGGCTCCATTACGACTCCAGGGCATTCGCATTTTGAATTACATCACAGATTGGCTAATACTAGCAAAATCGCAGGAGATGGCGCTACAACACAGAAACATTGTGTTAGCTCATCTAATTTCTCTGTGAGACTCAACACCGAGAAAAGTGTTCTCTGTCTGGCCCAGAGAATGACTTACCTCGGGATCGTTTGGGATTCGATCACAATGCGGGCACAACTGTCTCCCGCTCGGATCGAGACCATTCGGCAGACCATGAGCAAGGTCAGGCTAGGCCAGGATCACACTGTTAGTCAGTATCAAAAGGTGCTAGGTTTCATGGCTTCACACATGGGACCGTTTCAGTTGTGGCTAAAAGCCAGAGGATTTCAAAGTGACGCGCCGTTGGCTTCGTACACTATCTCTGTGGATCAGACCCCGGTTCCTTGCCTTGGGTCCCACTCTAGGGCCACTGTGTCATCGCAGATTGCTAACGACAGATGCCTCCCTGATGGGCTGGGGAGCAGTCTTGGATGGGTCATCAGCTCGATTGGCACATCAATTCCCTCGAGCTGATGGCCGTATTTCTTGCTCTGAAATATTTCCTCCATCATTTAAGAGGCTGTCATGTCCTAGTACGGGTGGACAACACAGCGACAGTCTCTTATATAAATCACCAGGGGTGTCACGCATTCTGAGCGAGATAGCGAGGCAGATTTTTCTTTGGGCCCAGGACAGGCACTCAGGGCAGTTTACATTCCAGGGCTGGAATGTGGGAGCAGATTTACTGTCCAGACAGGCACCACCGATGGGGGAATGGAAACTCCACCCGGAGGTAGTGAAAAAGATTTGGAGAAAATTTTACAAAGAAGAGGTGGACCTCTTCGCCTCCCATCAGACAGCGCAATGTCCTCTCTACTTCTCTCTGAGTCACCCAGCCCCCCTGGGTCTGGATGCGATGGCACACTCATGGCTCAAAATGCGAATGTATGCATTTCCTCCAGTCTCTCTGCTCCCGGGAATCCTAGCCAGAATTCGCCAACAAAGGTCTTGCCTCATGCTGATAGAAGAGGGACACAAGAGGGCACAATATTCCATCCCAGGCCCGACCTGTGGAATTTTCACGCTTGGCCCCTGAATAGTACCAACTGTGGAATACAGGGCTGTCGCTGGAGGTTATTGATAACATTCTTAGTGCTAGGGCTCCCTCCACCAGACAGAGTTATGCCGGTAAATGGGGTGTCTTTGCCAGGTGGTGTATGGCCGTTCACAACGCCGGAGCAGGAGTTGTCCAGTGTCCAGTCCGTGCTCTTCAGGCTTACGTCCACCGCACTAGCCAGTGGCATAAGTCAGAGCAGCTGTTCGTCTGTTATGGTGGTGGTAACAGAGGAGCAGCCGCCACCAGGCAGACCATGTCTCACTGGGTCAGGGATGCTATTGCTTTGGCTTATGCGCACGGTCAAGCTTCGCCTATAGGTCTTAGAGCTCACTCCACAAGGGTGGCTTCCTCTAGTGCTTTAGCAAGGGGTGCCCCCTACAGGTTTGTGATGCAGCAGGTTGGTCCTCTCCGCACACATTCATAAGATGTTATAGTTTGGATGTCCATGCCACTCCGGGCTCTCATGTCCTTGAGTCAACATCACAAGCTAATGTCTGAGGCCTTCTTGGGGTTTAATATCACACCTGCACAACCTTAGGGGTCCAGACATTTTTCAAGTACAGCGGCATGGGTATTTTCGTTCCCAATGTGCTGAGCAGCGCAGCATCGACTGAAGCTTTCGAAAGGGAATGTTCCCGGTTAGTTAACTGCAACCTTGTACCCTGAGAAAGCGGAACGAGATGCTGCGCCGCAGCCTATTTATAGCCCTGTGTTGCGGGCGTGTGCCCCGATGACGTCATCAGAGGCTATATTACCACCGGGTCAATTCTATCGACGTGTTACACACATTATTCACAGCTGGTCACGAATAAGACGTTTCCCAATGTGCTGAGCAGCGCAGCATCTCGTTCCGCTTTCTCAGGGAACAAGGTTACAGTTAAGTAACCAGGAACAATCTTATGGATAAATTTACTACATGTGTAACTGGCATTATATTTTTATTTAAGTTGTTTCCAAGCCAAAGTTATCCTTGGCCTTAGATTGCTGTAACTGTCTAAAAACTTCAGCAGTTTCTCTCTGGTCTACCTCTTTTATACAAAAAGTTCTGAACTTTTCCCTCCTGATTCAACAATCAATTTCATAAAGCAGTTTGTATTTGTTTTGCATAACTCCCTAAATACTTTATTTCTTAATCATTTAAAAACAAATATATCTGTGTTAGTTTTTGTTAATAATGAGTGTTTGAGCGCAAGGTCTCTTTTTTTTTGATCAGCTGAAAAATATCCTTACTCTGCCATGGTAAAGCCCTTCTACATTGTGAATACTTCAGTATCTGAGTATATTTCTGAATCACATCTGTTAATGTTTTCATCATTATTAGTACAGCAGGTATCTAAATCATGAGTTTGCTTAAAATTATTCCAATTCATATTCTGCATTTCATCTTCAAGTTGGGTTATTTTATTCTTGGGAATACCTGTAAATTCAAATTTATGCTGAATATTACAGAAGGATTGTAGACATTTTTTGGAGAGCTTTCTAACAATTCAAATCATATTGTGATCAGAAAGATTTGATTAAGTTGTACGTTTTACTCACTCGCTCATTTCTATTTGTGAAGATCAAGTCATTTAGAGTTTTACTACTTTTTGTTAATCTTGTCGGTTCTTTGATTATTTGGTGGAAATTATGTTTTGAGTAGATAAATTTTAACTTTTGCATATAACTGTTACTTAACCATTTTATGTTAAAATCTCCTTGGAAGATTTAACTGTTTAAGTAAGTCATCTAAATCCTTGTAGAATGAAACACCATGTGAGGGGGATAATATGAAGTGACAATATTAAACTTCATTTTTGTTGACAACACTACAGTGATGCCCACACATTCTAAAGGTGTGTCCAAATTAATTTGGACACATTTAAATGTTTCTTTGATATAAATCAACACACCGCCACCCCTGCCAGGTAGTCTGTCTTTTCTAAAACAAATAAAACCAGGTACGTACATCAATCATGTGTGGTGGAGTATTTCTGTTTAGCCAGGATTCATTTAAACACAGATAATCCAAATTGGAGTCTGTCAGTAAATGTTGAATCTGATCTATTTTTGATGTTATACTTTGAATATTCAGATGCCATCCAACAATACCCTTTGGTTTAGGCTTTGGATCCCATATAACCTTTGCATAACTTTTGCATATAACTGTTACTTAACCATTTTATGTTAAAATCTCCTTGGAAGATTTAACTGTTTAAGTAAGTCATCTAAATCCTTGTAGAATGAAACACCATGTGAGGGGGATTATATGAAGTGACAATATTAAACTTCATTTTTGTTGACAACACTACAGTGATGCCCACACATTCTAAAGGTGTGTCCAAATTAATTTGGACACATTTAAATGTTTCTTTGATATAAATCAACACAACGCCACCCCTGCCAGGTAGTCTGTCTTTTCTAAAACAAATAAAACCACAGATAATCCAAATTGGAGTCTGTCAGTAAATGTTGAATCTGATCTATTTTTAGGGCCCGAGCACCGATGGTGCGAGGACCCTCTTGGAATTGCTCCGTTTATTATTATTATTATTATTAGGGCCCGAGCACCGATGGTGTGAGGACCCTATTGGACTTGCTCCGTTTATTATTATTATTAGGGCCCGAGCACCGAAGGTGTGAGGACCCTATTGTATCTGCTTCGTTTATTATTAGGGCTCAAGCCCGAAGGGGCGAAGAGCCCTATTGTTCTTCTAAGGATTATTCTTGTTATTAGGGCCCGAGCACCGATGGTGTGAGGACCCTCTTGGAATTGCTCCGTTTATTATTATTATTAGGGCCCGAGCACCGATGGTGTGAGGACCCTCTTGGAATTGCTCCGTTTATTATTATTCTTATTAGGGCTCAAGCCTGGAGGGCGAGAGCCCTATTGTTTTCCTTAGGATTATTTGTTATTATTATTATTATTTATTCTTCTAATTTTTTTCCAAGGTTTCGGGGGCTTTTGGGGTCCTTAACATGCTTAAAAAGTCTTGAAAATTGGCACACACATTGGAACCTGCGGCCATTAGGGCCGGGCAGAGACTGATACACGGGCGTGGCACAGGGGCTCTACAGCGCCCCCTGGAATACTGAGGGCCATATATCATACTTACTTGCACGTAGACACACGAAACTCGGTACACATGTAGATCTCATCAAACCAAACAACTTTCGTACTGCATGTCATAGGCTCCGCCCAACAGGAAGTTGGCTATTTTGGGTTTAGTAGTCATATTTTTCGTCAAAGTTGTGGGGGCTTTTGGGGACCTTAACATACTCAAAAACTCTTGAAAATTTGCACACACTTTGGAATCTGTGGCCTTTAGGAGCCTGCAGAAGCTGGGACCCGGGCGTGGCACAGGGGCTCTACGGCGCCCCCTGGAACACAGTCAGAAATGTTGATGTATAGCTCACACATACTTGCCAATATTCATATGAAACTCAGTACACATATAGATCTCATTGTGCCGAACAACTTTCGTATTGAATATCATAGGCTCCACCCAACAGGAAGTCAGCTATTTAGAGTAATGTAAAAAGCGCATGCTCTGGAATTTGAAATACTTGTCATAGGTTTTTTACTCGATTGCCGCCAAACTCGGTCAACATGATCTCAAGACATTGAGGATGAAAAATTGCCAGGGGATTTTTGATATCTCGAACGGTTTGCTCGTGGCGAGGCTTTGAAATTATGGCGAGAAATGAGAAACAGGAAGTGTCTAATACCATCCACATACATTTCCTAATTTTAATCAAACTTCATCAGATTATTCATTGTATGATGTCGATCACATATATGTGACTATTAGGAGTCAAAGTTATAGCGCCACCAACTGGCAGCAGGAAGTGTGTTATTTTCAAAATGCTTTGAATTCAGCATCTTATTTTTACTCGATTTGCTTCAAACTTCATCAGAATAATGTTGAAACACAGCCGATATAAATCTGCAAGGGGGATATTGATATCTAAAAATATTTTTGCCGTGGCAACATGTCAAACTGGAATACTTCTCAGGTGATTTTGAGTCATATAAACATACTTAGAATTTCATCAAACTCAGAACACATATCAGTATTAGGGACAGCTAGACACTGGCACAATTTCATAAGAGGGCGTGGAAGAGGCACTCTATAGCGCCACCTTTTGTCAAAAGTGGGGGGGTTAGTTTTAGCTACAGACACCAAACTCAGTACAAAAATTGTTCTTATCAAGATGGACAACTTTCTAATTCACAGTCATCAGCTACGACCAACAGGAAGTCGGCTATTTTGATTTGAATGTGGAGTGTTTTTTACATTTAGCTGTGAATTAATGCATACTGCTCAGAGGAGAGTAACACTATACACACCAAACTTTGTCTACATGTTGAAAAAACATTGAGGAACTTAAAATGTGAACGGGTTTTGGATAGCTTGGATGGTTTTGTCGTGGTGATTTTTTTAAATGACATTAAAGATGGAATTATTAATGTTCCTGCATTTTTGAATTCCAAACACTTCAAAACCTTTTTTCATGCAGAAAAAAAGTTATTCTGAGTAAATATGCATAGTTTCATGACTTTGCAACACTGTATGGATAACAGAAAATTAAAAAAACTGTCAGACATCTCATCTCACTCTGTCCATCTGTTTGACTGTGTGTGCTTAGACTTCCATTGTCTGAGAGAAAATGCGCCCCTACAGGTGCAGTTACCGGACTAAAAAAGGGAGGAGACTGTCTTTTATTTTCACTTTTAAATCGGTTAAAATACAAATAAATACTTGGATTTAATTCACACTGACAAGCTAAACCAACATATATGATTATTACCATGTCAGTGCTCATTAATAATTGATGTGTGGTCAGTGATACGTGAGAAACACGAGAGATGAATCACCGCTCTGAGCAGGAGCGTGTGGAATGATGAGCTCAGAAAAAACGAGTTTATTCTTGTTTTATAGCTATTAAAAATAAAGTATTGCAGCGATATCACACAATTCACCAATTAGAACACACCAAGAGCTAAATTCAGATGTTTTTGAACTGTTTGTGTGAAAACGAAATATTCGCGGCTGCCTATCTGAAATCACCGCCTCCGACCAGCGTGTACAGTGTCACTAGTTCAAAACAAACTAATTTGTTCTTGTTTAAGAGCTTTTTCAAATAAAATATTGCCATAAATGCACACAATACACCCATTATAACACAGCAAGCTAAATGCAGGTGTTTGTGACCCGTTTATGTGTGCAAGACTATTTGAAAGCGCGACTGGCAGAATAACGTATCTCTCGAGCTGCAGGATTCTGCCTTTCGTCGTGCGAACGAACACATCACGGACAAGATTATTTCAAAATACATAATAGCTTGGCTAATATAAACGAAAACAGCCACGTGAACATAAACTTTTGAGAAATAAATCTGAAGTGGATCTACTCGGTTTGAATATTAAGTGACCGCATTTACCTGCTTCTGTCTTCAATTTTAATCTATATATATATAAAAGGAAACTCATTCGTCTTGGCTGCTTTTTTTAAATGTCTGTGCGTATTTATTTATTTACTTTTTTATACATTTTGTATAATTTCATAGTTTATGTATTATAATTATAAAAACATAAATACATTTAGCCACTTACATAGAAATATCTTAGGCCTTATCCTTTTCTGACAGTTTTAGGGATTTTTAAAAATCCTAAAAAACCTTATTTGTGCTGCAAATAATAATTTCAAACTCATTTGATACTGACCTATGACATCCTGTGACATGATATTTATTTGAATTTACATAATCTCATGGATGTAACAGTAAATCTGTTTAGCTCACAGATCAAGACTAAGCTGTAATGCAAGCAGAACTTTCACAAATGCTTATAGGTCAATAAAATCATTACAAAAAACTTATAAATCATTTAAGGATTTGATAACACTGTAAAATAATGTCTAATTTGTTAACATTAGTAAATGCATTGGTAACACTTTATAATAACTGCACTCATTAGTAAATAGTCAGTTTATGCTTTATAAAGCCTTGTTTTAACATTAATAGTCAATACTAAGCAGTTTATAAATACAGCTATAAATAGCTTGTTCTTGATTTATAAGCACATATTTATTTCAATATGCAATAAAAGTAAACTGTACACTTGAAATATATATATACATATATATATATATATATATATATATATATATATATATATATATATATATATATATATATAGTAGGAGACACGTTGGGGATGGTAAAGGTTTTGTCCACTTGGTGGTGCTGTGGTTATGTTTAATTATATATATATATATATATATATATATATATATATATATATATATATATATATATATATGAAATTTGAACATGCACAATTATACAAAAATCACTTTTTAAAAACTACAACAAAAAATTTGTTTGGACTACAACAAGCATTTTCCGGGATTTGTGATATCGAAAAAATTTACGAATGGGATGTGAATTGGTTGAGCTGCACTAAAAAAAGGCAACGAGTGTGATATACACGTAGTTGACCATGAAGACTGGAAGAGAAAAAAATAACTATGAAGGAACTTTTCCTTTACTGATAAAATGAGCCAAAAAAGACATTTCACTCAGACTGAAAAAAAACAAAATTATTAGATCCTCATGAGAAATATTCAAAATTAGATCACTACAGTAATTACAAAGTAAAGACATGACCACTGGACAGCAAAATGCTTACTGGGTCAGAAGGGTCAGAAAGAAAAAAAAAACAGATGGAGAAGAACAGAAACACCTAAATTGCAAAAGAATTAAAGTTAAGAATTAGGTGTGACACTATAATGGAGCATTTAGTCTAGAGTGCCACCATTTTCCAGAACTGCAACTTTCCTGGACTCTCAGAATTACAATGTGTCAGGTTCTGAGAGATGTAAAAGATCCCAAAAAAAAAGAACTTAATTAGAATAACATGATGTACTGTGGAATACTATATATTAAGAATTTATATATTGGCTTTATGAACGGAATATTTTGAGTGATTCTTGAAGGACTAGCATCCCCTCCTCTTGAAAGACGGTTTGAGGAATATATCTTCCAGATAGTACCGCGACTCCCTATATGCAGAGTATGCAGTCTTCATAGGGCACCAACTTCCAGAGGGGACACCATCCCAGTTGCTAAAAAAAAAAAAAACATTCACCATTCTCCCATCCGCGCTCGCGATCACTCGCACCTCATGTTTGCGGCTCAATTTTTGAATTTTGGATGGACATCAGCCCGGGTAAAGGACATAAGCAATCAGGCACAGAGAAAAGAAAATTAGAGCAAGTAAAAAAAAAAAACAGGCATAAATTTGGCTTGACATTGGACATTCGAGAGTCTCAAATTTAGGGACCGTCTCTAAAGTTATATGTGATCTTGTTATACACTTTTCTAACATCAGTAGCATTTGAAGAGTATGACTTACAGTCATAAAAACAACTGTAATTGTTCATCTACGTGACAGCTATAATGCACAATAAAATTAAATGTTTGATGTTTATTAAAACAAACTGTAAGTCATATGTAAATTATGCTACTTTTTCACATGGACTCAAAAGCAAATTTGAAGCTCAATAGCATTTGAGGAGAAAGACTTGCAGTCATAAAACAATTTTAATGTGTTAATTTAGGTATGAGCTACAATGCACACCTTATGCATTTTTTGTATATATTAAAATAAAGTGTTACTAAAGTTATATATATTGTTCTGTGTATGTGATTTCAAAGTCTAGATGGGTCGGATTAACCCTTTAACTGCCGTATCCCTTAAAACTTGATTGCCAGAGGGTTACTGTAAATGCTTATGCCCGCTGGGCACAGTTTTCCCGATGCCACCGGGGTGGCGTTGCACTGACGGCTTGAGCCCGCCATCGCTGCTTGCAGCTATATTTATTATTATTCTTCTTCTCTAAGATGAATCGCATTTTTGAGGGCCTAAACATGCTCGAAAAGTCATGAAACTTTGCACACACCTCAGAACTGGCGAAAATTTACGTCTGATATGGGTTTCAGAAGTGGGTGTGCCAAAATGGCTCAACAGCGCCACCTATACACGTTCAACGGTGTGCGCCTCGAGCTACGTTTCATGTACATGTATGAAAATCGGTATACACATGTAACTCTCCAATACCTACAAAAAAGTCTCTTGGAGCAAAATCCGAAACCCAACAGGAAGTCGGTTATTTCAAATATTATGAGCAAATTTTGTGTCACTTTTGTCATTTCCATGCGTTGTATTTTAACGAACTCCTCCTAGAGATTAATTCAGATCAACACCAAATTTGGTATGCCTAATCTAAAGTCCTTTGCGATGTTAAATTGCGAAGCTTTTGAGTTTTCGTTGAAGGGCCTGTGTGTGGCGGCCTGGCGAATTTCGATGATTCGCCATGAAACAGGAAGTTGCTATAACTCAGACATACAATGACCAATCTGCCCCAAACTTCACATGTTGGATGAGACTCCTGTCCTGAACAGTTTGACACGACAATATTCAGTTATAGTCATAGCGCCACCTATTGGCAACAGGAAGTTACATATTTTAAGCTGCGACAAACTACTCCTAGAAATTTTTGACATCAATGTCTTTTTTGTCGTCAGTCTAATCTAAAGGCCTGTACGATGTTAAAATGAGAAGATCTTGAGTTTTCGTTAAAGGGCATGTCCATGGCGCCATGTCAAAGTTCGATGTCTCGCCATGGGAGTAGAAGTTGCTGTAACTCAGTCATAAAATATCAGATCTTGCCCAGACTTCAAATGTTTGATAAGAGTACTGACCTGAACACATCTGGAGGCTAATATTCCATTGGGTGTGGCAAAATGGCTCGATAGCGCCACCTATACATTTTCAATGGAGTGCGCCTCGAGCTACATGTCATATACATGTACGAAAATCGGTAAACATATGTAACACACCAATAGCTACAAAAAAGTCTCTTGGTACGAAATCCGAATCCCAACAGGAAGTCGGTTATTTTTAATTTTCCCTGCAAAATTGGTGTTGTTTTTGTCATTTTCAGGGGTTGTATTTTAACGAACTCCTCCTAGAGATTTATTCAGATCAACACCAAACTTGGTCAGTGTAATCTAAAGCCCTTTGCCATGTTAAATTGCAAAGGAATTGAGGTTTCGTTAAAGGGCGTGTCCATGGCGGCCTGACAAATTTCGATGATTCGCCGTGAAAAATGATGGTGCTATAACTCAGACATACAATGTCCAATCCGCCCCAAACTTCACATTTTTGTTAAGACTCTTCACCTGAACAGATCTACATGCCAATATTCAGTTATAGTCATAGCGCCACCTATTGGCAACTGGAAGTGACATATTTTACACTGTGACAAACTACTCCTAGAAATTTTATGACATCAATGTCTTTTTTGTGGTCAGTCTAATCTAAAGACCTGTGTGATGTTTAGTTGTGAAGATCTTGAATTTTTGTTAAAAGGCATGTCCATGTCGCCATGACGAAGTTCGATGTCTCGCCATGGGAATAAAAGATGTTATAACTCAGGCATAAAATGTCCGATCTTGCCCAAACTTCACATGTGTGATAAGGGTCCTGGCTTGAACACATCTGAAGGCCAATATTCCATTATAACGATAGCGCCACCTGCTGGCAACAGGAAGATTGGCACACATATGGAATAAACTTTGATATATTGCACTTATATTTATGAGTTTAAATGCATATTTCTCAACGTTCACCTTTTTACTAAAGCCACACGATGGTGGTGAGCCCGGGTGCGAGGGCCCGTTCATCGCTGCTTGCAGCTTTAATTATTATTATTATTATTCTTCTTCTCTAAGATGAATCGCATTTTTGAGGGCCTAAACATGCTCGAAAAGTCATGAAACTTTGCACACACCTCAGAACTGGCGAAAATTTACGTCTGATATGGGTTTCAGAAGTGGGTGTGGCAAAATGGCTCAACAGCGCCACCTATACACGTTCAATGGTGTGCGCCTCGAGCTACGTTTCATGTACATGTATGAAAATCGGTATACACATGTAACTCTCCAATACCTACAAAAAAGTCTCTTGGAGCAAAATCCGAAACCAGACAGGAAGTCGGTTATTTCTAATATTATGAGCAAATTTTGTGTCATTTTTGTCATTTCCATGCGTTGTATTTTAACGAACTCCTCCTAGAGATTAATTCAGATCAACACCAAATTTGGTATGACTAATCTAAAGGCCTTTGCGATGTTAAATTGCGAAGCTTTTGAGTTTTCGTTGAAGGGCCTGTGTGTGGCGGCCTGGCGAATTTCGATGATTCGCCATGAAACAGGAAGTTGCTATAACTCAGACATACAATGACCAATCTGCCCCAAACTTCACATGTTTGATGAGACTCCTGTCCTGAACAGTTTGACACGACCATATTCAGTTATAGTCATAGCGCCACCTATTGGCAACAGGAAGTGACATATTTTACGCTGCGACAAACTACTCCTAGAAATTTTTGACATCAATGTCTTTTTTGTCGTCAGTCTAATCTAAAGGCCTGTAAGATGTTAAATTGAGAAGATCTTGAGTTTTCGTTAAAGGGCGTGTCCATGGCGCCATGTCAAAGTTCGATGTCTCGCCATGGGAGTAGAAGTTGTTGTAACTCAGTCATAAAATATCAGATCTTGCCCAAACTTCAAATGTTTGATAAGAGTCCTGACCTGAACACATCTGGAGGCTAATATTCCATTGGGTGTGGCAAAATGGCTCGATAGCGCCACCTATACATTTTCAATGGAGTGCGCCTCGAGCTACATGTCATGTACATGTACGAAAATCGGTTAACATATGTAACACACCAATAGCTACAAAAAAGTCTCCTGGTACGAAATCCGAATCCCAACAGGAAGTCGGTTATTTTTAATTTTCCCTGCAAAATTGGTGTTGTTTTTGTCATTTTCAGGGGTTGTATTTTAACGAACTCCTCCTAGAGATTTATTCAGATCAACACCAAACTTGGTCAGTGTAATCTAAAGCCCTTTGCGATGTTAAATTGCGAAGGAATTGAGGTTTCGTTAAAGGGCGTGTCCATGGCGGCCTGACAAATTTCGATGATTCGCCATGAAAAATGATGGTGCTATAACTCACACATACAATGTCCAATCTGCCCCAAACTTCACATTTTTGATAAGACTCTTCACCTGAACAGATCTACATGCCAATATTCAGTTATAGTCATAGCGCCACCTATTGGCAACTGGAAGTGACATATTTTACACTGAGACAAACTACTCCTAGAAATTTTATGACATCAATGTCTTTTTTGTGGTCAGTCTAATCTAAAGACCTGTGTGATGTTTAGTTGTGAAGATCTTGAGTTTTTGTTAAAAGGCATGTCCATGTCGCCATGACGAAGTTCGATGTCTCGCCATGGGAATAAAAGATGTTATAACTCAGGCATAAAATGTCCGATCTTGCCCAAACTTCACATGTGTGATAAGAGTCCTGGCTTGAACACATCTGAAGGCCAATATTCCATTATAACGATAGCGCCACCTGCTGGCAACAGGAAGATTGGCACACATATGGAATAAACTTTGATATATTGCACTTATATTTATGAGTTTAAATGCATATTTCTCAACGTTCACCTTTTTACTAAAGCCACACGATGGCAGTGAGCCCGGGTGCGAGGGCCCGTTCATCGCTGCTTGCAGCTTTAATTAGGGCTCAAGCCCGAAGGGGCGAAGAGCCCTATTGTTCCCCTAAGGATTATTCTTATTATTATTATTATTATTTTTTTTATTTTTTTTTAAACCTTCCGGGCATTTTTGGGGGCCTTAACATGCTCAAAAACTCTTGAAAATTGGCACACACATTGGAATCTGCGGCCAACAGGACGCCACAGAGACTGGGACCCGGGCGTGGCACAGGGACTCTACAGCGCCCCCTGGAACACCTTCAGAAATCTTGAACCATAGCTCACACACACTTGCATGTATTTATATGAAACTCAGTACACTTCTAGATCTCATTGAGCCGAACAACTTTCGCGCTCTATGTCATAGGCTCCGCCCAACAGGAAGTCAGCTATTCAGGGCTGTTTAAAAAAAGCATGCTCTGGAATTTAATATACTTGTCATAGGTTTTTTACTTGATTGCCACGAAACTCGGTCAACATGATCTCAAGACATTGGGGATGAAAAATTGCGAGGGGATTTTTGATATCTCGAACGGTTTGCTCGTGGCGAGGCGTTGAAATTAGAGCAATAAATGAGAAACAGGAAATGCCTAATAACATCCACATACATTGCCTGAGTTTGATCAAACTTCATCGGTTTGTTCGCTGTATGATACCAATCGTATATATGTGACTATTAAGAGTCAACGTTATAGCGCCACCAACTGGCAACAGGAAGTGTGTCATTTTCCAAATGCTTTGAATTCAGCATCTTATTTTTACTCGATTTGCTGCAAACTTCATCAGAATAATGACAAAACACGGCCGATGAAAATCTGTTGTGGGGATATTGATATCTAATATAGTGTTGCCATAGCAACATGTCAAACTTGAATATTCTGTTATGGTGAGTTTGAGGCAGACAACAAGCTCAGATTTACATGAAACTCAAAACACATATCAGTATTAGTGATAGCTAGACAATGGCAAAAGCTTTTAAAAGGGCGTGAAGGAGGCACTCTATAGCGCCACCTTTTGTCAAAAGTGGGGGGGTTAGTTTTAGCTACAGACGCCAAACTTGGTACATAAATTGTTCTTTTCAAGACGGACAACTTTCTAATTCACAGTCATCAGCTACGACCAACAGGAAGTCGGCTATTTTGATTTGAATATTTAAATTGAGCTCTGATTTAATGCATACTCCTCACAGGAAATGTTCACTATACTCACCAAACTTTGTCTACATGTTGAAAAAACATTGAGGAACTTAAATTGCGAACGGATTTTGGTTAGCTTGAACGGTTTGTCGTGGTGATTTTTTTAAATGACAGTAAAAAGGGAATCATTAATTGTCTTGTATTTTAAATTGCAGCTTCAAAACACTTCAAAAAAAAATCATAACAGACATCAGATCATTCTGAGGACATATGCATAGTTTCATGACTTTACAACACTGTATGATTAAAAGAAAATTAAAAAACTGTCAGACATCTCAACTCACTCTGTCCCTCTGTTTGAGGAATGTATGTGTGCTGAATGAGTGTGTGTGTGTGTGTGTGTGTGTCTGTGAATGGGGGATGGGCATGAGCTGAGTGGCAGACACAATGAGAGAGAGAAAGAGAGAGAGAGAGAGACTTAATCATCTCTTTAATCACCAGAAGAAAAAAAAAGTATTTTAAATTATTTTTTGTTGCTGTTGCTAACATTGCTGTTTTCATTACAGCTTAAGAAATCTCTTAGGTCTTATCCTTTTCTGACAGTTTCAGGAATTAAAAACAAAATTCTAAAATACTTATTTGTGCTGCAAATAATAATTTCAATCTCATTTGATACTGACCTATTCCATCCTGTGACATGACATTTATCTTAATTTACATAATCTCATGGATGTAACAGTAAAACTGTTCAGCTCGCAGATGAAGACTAAGCTGTAATGCAAGCAGAACTTTCACAAATGCTTGTTAATCATTTAAGGGATTTGATAACACTGTAAAATAATGTCTAATTTGTTAACATTAGTAAATGCATTGGTAACACTTTATAATAACTGCACTCATTAGTAAATAGTCAGTTCATGCTTTATAAAGTCTTGTCCCAACTTAAATGGTCATTAATAAGCAGCTTATAAATACAGCTATAAATAGCTTGATCTTGGTTTATAAGCACATTTATTAAAAAGGAGAGTAAAGGGTTAGTTATCTTCCTATGAAAAATAAAAAAAATGAAAATAAACAAACAACAACACAGATTGATACAGAACTCAGAAATGTTATTGTGGATTTATGATCAAATCAGCCTGTAAATGAATTCATACTCCTCCAAGAAGAGTAGTTCACACCAAACTTTTTCAACATGATGCCAATATACTGAAGATGTTAAATTGCGAATGGGTTTAAGATACCTTAAATGGTGTGGCCATACCGATTTATTAAAGTAACATAAAAAAATACAATAGTTATTTTACTATATCTTTAACATTCTTCATTCCAACTCTTCATAATTTTTTATATACGTAGAAGTCATCATTTGAAAGAAGCACAGTAAGTTTCATAGCTTTATCATGTCCAGGAGCCAGCATAAAATTAAAACTATCATAACATATAAATCAAGCTTGCAATTCTTAGTACCAATAATGGCCACCAGATGGAGCTATAGGATTACTTTTAAATAATTATTGTAGAAACGAATATTATTTAAATCATTTATAGAAATCTTTCAAAGAAAATATGTATTTTACTGATAAAATTACCCTCACTTAATTAGAATAATATGCTGAAGTATTGTGAAATACTGTGTATTAAGAATAATTCTTTATAGGCTTTATGGACAGATAAGTTTCGAGTGACTCTTGAAGGATCAGTACCACATCCTCTTTTACCACTGTTTAAAGAATTTATCTTACAGAACAGGTGCGAATGAATTTTGGGATGGTGATTTTTTGAAATAACAGTAAAAAAGGAACCAGTAAATGTCTTTTATTTTTTAAGTGCAGCTTCTAAACACTTCAACAAAATGTACACATAGAAGACAAGTCATGCTGAGGAAATATGCATAGTTTCATGACTATACAAAACTATATGGATGAGAGAAAATTAAAAACTACCATACATCTGATGTCACTCTGTCCCTCTGTCACTGTAATGTGTGTGTGTGTGTGTTTGTGTGTTAAGTGTTTGTGTGTTAAGTGTGTGTGTGTTAAGTGTGTGTGCTGAGTTGTGTGAATGTGTGGAGAGGGATGGGCCTTGGTGTCAGAGAGAGAGAGAGAGAGAGAGAGAGAGAGAGAGGGAGGGAGACTTAAT